>NW_005187616.1:665551-685810 GCF_000239375.1 Pundamilia nyererei | reverse complement strand
CCTGGCATGCAACGTGTGACAGCTCATCATTAATGCAGAGCTGGCTCCCTCTAGTGTTCATTACTCATGCCAAAATCAACACCGCAGGTCACACAGTCTTCATGGTGCTTTACTGTTTCTCTGGAAACCAACAACCAAGTTTCTGGCAGTAACCAGACACAATCAAAGCATCACATAAAGCACTTTGGAAGCTTATTGTTTTACTGGTTTACAGCATTGAATCAAAGGTAAGTTCTTGGTTCTTATAAACACAGATCAAAGGAAAATATCTCTCATCAAATTTTTCACTAACATAGGCTAAACATTAATGATCAGTCAGTCGGTTCTAAGGTCACTCTGGTGTGCAATACTTGTTCAATTCAATTCAGTTTTATTTACTCAGCACCAAATCACAACAACAGTCGCCTCAATGCTCTTATTAATGTAAGGTAGACCCTATAATAATACAGAGAAAAGCCCAACAATCATATGACCCCCTATGAGTAAGCACTTTGGCGACAGTGGGAAGGAAAAACTCCCTTTCAACAGGAAGAAACTTCCGGCAGAACCAGGCTCAGGGAGGGGCGGGGCCATCTGCTGCGACCGGTTGGGGTGAGAGAAGGAAGACAGGATAAGACATGCTGTGGAAGCTCCAACATGACCAGTTTAGTTTCTGTAGTGATGGCAGAGCCAGTCTGACACATGAACTGAAATCAGCTGATCATAGTGACAGTGCAAGAACCAATAAACAGGATCGATAGGCAGGCAGACTAGTGATTCCAAGGAATCGTTAGTACTGGATCCAATTCCCATCACTACGTTTGACTGTAGTTTCCATGGAAAATTCTCTGTAAACACTTTCCATTTAGTTTCCGAGTAAGGGCACTAAAACCGTAAACACAGAAGATTCCTTTCAGAGTAAAAGCTGCATCGTTTAAATGTGTTGGTTGCAATGGTAAGGCAAAGCTTTTACTGTGAAGGTGAACACTACCAGTTTCTGGTTTCTGTCACACTCTTCACAATTTCACAACTGCTCAAAGAGGAGTTATCAAGTGTTTTTTAGAGACCTGCTAGTAACCAAAGCACTACATCAGTTTCAAACGAACGACTTCCGGAGCCCATTTGAAGCCAGTCAGGAAACACACATTTTTACATGGCAACCAGTGGTCGCCAGATGATCTCTGACGAGTCTCTAGGGTTGGGCGACTGAGGTGTTAGAAAATAAGGTAACTTGAGGGATACGTTTTGTCATAGGAGCAGTAACCTTTCCTCTTTGTGTCCTAAAGAGAAGCAGGAATGACTGGCCAGTAGTCTGTGTAATGAACAGACCACAAAGGTACAACAGTGCCTTAGAGGAGTGGTTTTCAAATATGAAGGGATTCAAATCTCATAGAAAAAATAATATTTTGCCAAATTTTTCCTTTTCTGTGTGGATAATACGTAGGGCTTGCATGATTTTTTTTTTTTTAAAAAGAGAGGCCTCTGTCTGCAGAGATGCAGTTGAATAATAAAGTATGAATAGTTTGAGCAAGGGGGAAAATCATGTGAAACTATGGCTCATGTGAAACTGTGGGGATAGACAACATAGGAAGAGAGGCGCCAGAATGTGTCCATATGTATCTGCACTGTGACCGCTTTCTGACCTGGCCTTAAGCAGGAAACAGGGAAATAAACAGGGCAATGTGACATTTTTCATTTCTGAGAATAGCAGGAGGAATGTGGAGCCAGGATATATGTAGGTAAGAGACAAGACAGCTGCACATACCAATGGTCATAGGATAGTGTGTATGGATTCAGTGATATAGTCACATGTGGGGGTCAGGTCAAAGGTGTTCTAAATGTATTGTGGGCTTAGAGTATGAATGTAACAGACTGAAGGAGCGTCTTTCAGATCTGCAGGAGCACTGTGCACATCTCCCCATGCGCATGTGTAAATAAGGAGGAACATGGGAAGTGAAGTATTCTGTCTCGTGTCTTACCAGGTCAGAATCAAAGGATCGGGAGCAACAGCTGGTCACAACAGTCTGTTTAACCACGTACAACCTTTTGATTTTGCACCTAAACAAATAAAAGAACGGGTGCTAATGTATACCTTTTACAGGTTTTGAACAAGTATGTGCCTCTTTGGTCCTCAGAAGGTACAAATCAATTCAGTTCAGAATCAGAAACCTTTATTGTCATTGAGCATCAGCTGTTAGAAGCAGCTCTTGGTAGCAGCATTTATAATACATAACAATAAAACCAATAAATAGGTAACAATAAAAACAAATTTAAAGAATACAAACTATCTAATCAATAAATTCAATTTTATTTATATGGAGCCAAATCAGAACAGCTGCCTCAAGGCCCAGTACATTGTAAGGTAAAGACCCTACAGTAATAAGAGAACCCCAACAATCAGACAACCCCCTTTGAGCAACAATGGAAATAAAAAACTCCCTTTTAACAGGAAGAAACCTCCAGCAGAACCAGGCTCAAGGAGAGGCAATCATCTGTCACAATCTGTTGGGGTGAGGATAGGAAGACAGCTCAAAAGACATGCTGTGAAAGAGAGCCAGTGACTGGCTCATGTGACTGAAGCAAAACCCAGCCCTAACCCTAGCCGAAGACGATAATGAAGTTGATTAACTATGTTGTAGTTCAGGGGTGGGCAATTCCAGGCCCCGAGGGCCAGTGTCCTGCAGGTTTTAGATCTCACCTTGGGTCAACACACCTGAATCACATGATTAGTTTGTTACCAGGCCTCTGGAGAACTGCAGGAGCTAATTTAACCATTTAAATCAGCTGTGTTGGTCCAAGGACACATCTAAAACCTGCAGGGACACCGGCCCTCGAGGCCTGGAATTGCCCACCCCTGTTGTAGTTAATGATGTCTAAAGTTCCTGTGTAAAGTTTAAATGTGTTCACACATCTAGCAGCTATGCAGATGTCTTGGTAGTAATAAAATGTATGTGGACACACAGGAAATGGGACTGTGTGGTTACTCCTCTGTGGGTAAAGTGGGGCATGGCGGGGTTTCTGCAGAAGCCTATTGTAGTCATCTTTGGAAGATGGAGAGAAGGTACAACACATCAGGTCCTGGCTACCAACAGGCTCTAGTGGTCAGAAATTATCATGCAGTTCAGGAACATCCATGACCTCGCTGTAGTGACTCTGACCAAAGTGATGATGATCAAACACATGTTCATTCTGAAAAACAGAGAAAATGACCTCATGATAATGCAATATACAAGGAAACTAATAAAGAACTGAGTAGTACAGTTGTGTGGAGTATAGAGGTAGCATTAAGCAGCCAGACAGAAAGTAATTTATTGCACTCCTCGTTGCGTCCATAAACTGACCTGAAACACACAAGAAATATCAGCTAACAAAAGAAACAACAGTTCCCTGACAGATATCCTGATTCTCTTACAGATATGTCAATATGGGGTCACTAAAATTAATATTGAATCGGTGCGTGACGTTGCCTAAACAATGCTGGATTCTGTAGTTTGTGGTTCCCTCCCAAATCGGACCACAACTGACATGTTTAGCCGAATGCTCTCTTTGTGCTTGATGCTGTTGGGTGATAGAATGCATGAAAATAAATGCCAAACAAAGATTTGGAGACAAAAGAGGCAAATGTGCACTGCTTACCACACCCGGTGTCTGTAGCAGAGGATTGTGCAGATGGACAGAATAATAAAAACTGCTCCCAGGGCTATCAAGGTCAGCACTGTCAAGTAAGCTGGTGAAAATAATGAAACGCATCGAGTAAATCAAAGAAAATGATACAGTTGACAGTCTAATTAAAGAAAATAGTCTTCAAGATGAAAAAAGTAACCTACTCGATGGATTCAAGGTAACGGTGTTGGATGAAACTGCTGTTTGTGCGTTTTTCATGAAGGTGTACGAACTGATGTTCAGGTTCTTTTCAATCAGGCTGGTAGCTCCAAGAGCGACTGTATCAAGACAGAGTGACCACCAATATTACAACATAAACACATCTTTATGATCTTCAGGCAACCAGCTAATCTTTCTGTGTAGAGAAACAAAATCAGGAGTCAAACCTTGCAGATTAAATATTTTTCTTCTAGAAATGTTCATAATCAATCAAAAGATAGATTGCTGTGTTTTTATGACTCCAGTGGGACCATGATTTACAAAATGAGCACCACATTTACTTCAGTAAGAGACTTTAATCAATCAACTGAGACCAAAAGCTCATCAGGTAAATGTTTACTGAAGTCACATCAGTTGAGAAGCAGCAACTTTTTCTTACTTTCATATGACCTGACTTTACTCAGACTGTATAAAAGATTTGACTCATCTGTATCTCATCATACAGTTTTATTTAAAACCTTATGATTTATAAAGAAAATACTTACCATCACCCTTCGTGCAGATTTTGACACTTTTGCTCCAGTCACCCCATTTCCAGAAATGCTGTGATGTTCCACATCGGACCCTCACAACATAGTTCCAGTGTGGTATCAAGTCCTTGATGACTGCAGCTGTGAGGCCAACTCCAAAGTTTTCAGTCTGGAAACATTGCAAAGAAAGGAATTATGTTAGCTTACTTCAGTGGAGACTTTTACTTTGAAAAGCCAATACCTTAGCTTCCTTTTTAATCTACTCACTTTGGTATTAGAGTTTCCATCACTGACATGTACTTGGCATGTGATGTTGAGATTACTGTACTTCTGCACAGTCCAGCTCCATTTCAGACTGATGTTTCTGGGGTTCACAGTTGAAGCTGCCACTTTGTCTGGAGCAACCAGGTGCACTAAAACAAGAGATCACAACAATCAGCTGATCTTAAGGATTAAAAATAATCATTTAACCAAATTTTATTCAAAGCTTTACCTCTTTTGGTCAGGTCCGCGTTGTCATGGATCTCGAGCTTTCCCAGCCGATTAGTTGCTGTTAAGGTCCAGTTCCTCTCAGCTGCATCCAGCTTTACTTTTTGCGAGCATTTACCTGAACGTCCATTGATGCATGAGCTAAAATGTAAAAAATATACACCGCTATTACTAAATATTTACAACTAAATAAATACAGAGGCTAGCAGGACTGCACATTCACTAGGAAGCAAAGTAAGAGTACATTTTAAATTTGTCATTGACTGAACTCCTTATTGCTTAATCAATAACGTTTGGTGCTTTAAAGTTTAGTCTATAGATCCCAAAATGTTTTTGCTTTGATGGTCTTTTAAATCAGAGCATTTCTCTCAACTGCTTGAAACTACTTTTATAAATATTCAGGTTTTTGGGTTTTTTAAGAACTCTGGTGACGAGGTGTAATGTGTGCAGTTTTCACTGCAAATCATATAAAGTGAAATTAAAGAAGAATAGCCCTGAAAACAACTCCACTGTGATTTCATCAAGGACGTTCTCTTTGTAAACTCACTTTGACTTTTGACCTATATGGTATTACATACTGTGAGAAGCATAACTACTGTTTATCCCATAATTAATCAATTTGTTTTTTGGACTATGTTTATTCTGGGCACTTTATTTTAGTTTTCAAATAATGTGTTAACCATCTCTGCGTGTGTGTGTGGCTTATGCTTGGATATGCATGGAATTTACAAAGGAGAGTGGTGCACTTTAAAAGGGAATGTTTTGACAAGGCCTGATATGTTGTAGATTTTCACTCTAACTAAAAGTAGTAAACAGGGCAGCCTGTCTGTCTGTGATAGCACTGGAGTCTGCATGCTCTCGCAGTAGAGCACTTTGCTTTCTGACTATTATTTTTTCAGTTTTTTTTTCCCCCAATAAATCATCCTGCAACTGAAGTTGCATAGCAAGTGCTCATTTTTGTAACTTCTGACTACAGATCATCGAGATCATCTAAAAGTACTGTTCATCAACTTTTTGTTCTTCTGAATCTGAAACGGTCTGCAGTGGTTTTTAACAAGGTGTCCAGTGAGGTGTCTTATTTTAAGATTCACACCCTCAGATGCTTCCATACAGGACACTGTAGATATATTAGGGGTGGTTGGGTCTTATTATACCTTCCTTGGAGCTGATATGTTCTTTCCATTGCAGGATGTTCGTTTGCTGCCCTTCCTACGTTCCAAAAACAATCGATTGATTCCAGATCCCGGGTTTCACACTTAAGATCACTGTCATCAGGAGGGTCTACGTTTGTGGCAAATACCAGGAAAAACCGAAGCACATTTAAAAGAGAACCATTTATTTACGAGATCAATTTGAGAAACCACAATCTCAAATGCTACATCATACTTACAGCTGGTGTGAAAACTGGCTCCGTTGATGTCTCCTTTGGTTGTTTCACATATTACATCACTATAGTTTTCTGATTCTTGGTCCAGGTGAACAGTCAGGGAGTGCACATGTTCACTGATCTTTGTAGTTGTTACATTAGTGCCTTTGTAGTCATATAGAAACATTGTTTTAATACTTTCCCCGTCTGGCACCATGCAGCAGAATGTGGCTGTGCTGCCCACCTCCAATATTTGGTCTCTTGGGAGAACCAGTATTTCACCCTGGTCTGAAGAAGCACAGTGATAAGAATAAACAAGACTGTAAAGTGTTTAAGAATAAAAAAAGATCAAATGATTTGAACTTAATATTAACCAGGTAGCGTCTTCTGCATCCATGGGCTTGATTGGTTGTTGTATTGGGACCTGAGCCGGACTGAATGGCGAGCACACTGCGATGGTAAATGGGAAGTCCATTTCCAGGAATGAGTAGATCCTATCTGTGCAGGTGCCACAACAACTTCACCCTACAACATTATCATAAACACATTAGAGGAACAGCTTTTTGTTTGGAGGCTACAGAAGTGAGGATTATAGTTACCCATAATAATCTCTTACATTGTGTTCAGGTTTGTCTGCAATGAGAAGCTGCAGCTCGTACACGAGCCCATCTCGTATCACAGAGCAAGAAGGGTCATCTTCCCACTTTAACAGGAAACTGTCGTAGTCAAGAGTCACATTCTGAGGTCCACAACGCAAAACACCTAAAGGAAGTGACCACAGGACATTTTATGGTTAAAGTGACCTGAACAATTCTTCACAGTCATCGTTGGGCTATTTGAACAGCAGTCAGTGAGGACACAGCCAGTGGTGCCAATAGTGTCATCACTGCCCGGGCATCAAATACTGATGTTTTGTTAAAGACTGTCATATCTATCTGTGCTGGTGGATGAATGAACCTACTATAGCAATCCACTTCTTAGAGCTGATGTCATTAGACATTTTCAGGTTCAAACACTACTTCAGTTCTCGAATTCAAACAATGAGCCACCAACAAAAAATTGGATATCGTATTTGAAGTGCATGTTGTGTTAGCCAGTGTTGAGCATCAAGCTATGAGGCAGAAAATTGTGGTGATCCCGTCATGTGCAATGTCCTGTAATGTAGTTATACCCATCAACTCCCATGGTAAAATATCCAACTTTAGAGCAGAAATAAACATGTTTACAACCTGATACAAAAGAGTTTTGGCCTCTGTAAACCCCTGTAATAAACAAAATAAAATCAGTTTCCATTTGAGAAAAAAATACATTGTTAAAGTTTACAAAGCAGGCACTGGTGTACAAAGTTATCACAGCATGTCCAAAGGTCAAAACTGGAATGAGATGTATCATTGAAAAATAGAGGAGAGAGAGACACTGCAGCACAAGTCTGCCAGAGGCAGGAGGTAAAAGATTTCAAAGAGTCAGAGAAAGACCAAGAAAAGCTTCTCTTCTGAAGAGAGGCCTTCAAGCCAGACATAAGTATGCTAAGGACACGTGGAGAAAATTACGCATAATAGAAGTATGTCCATTAGTAGATACGACGAAACGAGATCTCTTTGGCTAAATTCAATTCAATTATATTCAGTTTTATTTATACAACGCCAAATCACAACAACAGTCGCCTCAAGGTGCTTTATATTGTAAAGTAGACCCTACAATAGTACATACAGAGAAAAACCCAGACTGTTTGGGGTGAGAGAAGGAAGACAGGATAAAGACATGCTGTGGAAGAGAGCCAGAGATTAATAACAAGTCTGATTCAATGCAGAGAGGTCTGTTAATACATATTGAGTAAGCAAGGTGACTGAAGAAGAAATATGCAATGTATCATGGGAATCCCCCAGCAGCCTTCGTCTATTGCAGCATAACTAAGGGAGGACAGGGTCACCTGGTCCAGCCCTAACTATATGCTTTAGCAAAAAGGAAGCCTGATCTTAAAAGTAGAGATAGTGTCTGTCTCCTGAATCCAAATTGAAAGCTGGTTCCACAGAAGAGGGGCCTGAAAACTGAAGGCTTTGCCTCCCATTCTACTTTTAAATACTCTAGGAACAACAAGCCTGCAGTGTGAGAGCGAAGGGCCTGATTATTTAAGACCTTGTCTGTGAGGAGCAGGATTTTGAATTCAATTCTGGATTTAACAGGGAGCCAAAAAGGGGAAGCCAATACAGGAGAAATATGCTCTCTCTTTCTAGTCCCTGTCAGTACTCTTGCTGCAGCATTTTGAATTAGCTGAAGGCTTTTCAGGGAGTTTTTAGGACTTCCTGTTAATAATGAATTACAGTAGTCCAGCCTGGAAGTAATAAATGCATGAACTAGTTTTTCAGCATCACTCTGAGACAGGATATTTCTCATTTTAGAGATGTTGCGCAAAAGAAATGCTGCTTATGTTTGGAGAAAGAAGAAGGAGGTTACAGCTCGAGAACACTGTCCTTCTCATACAGAAAAGACTCCCATGAAGATATCTAAAGATTAAAAGCAAAAAAGCAAAGAAGAAAAATCCATCAAGCAAGTCTTGATGCAAGCTTACTCTTTCAGGTAAGGAAATCCCAAAAAGTTGATTTTGTTTATCTGGATTGAAGCCCGAAGAAGTCACTTGGATGAGTAATGAAATATTTCTCCCACTGAAACGATACATCCAGATGAACAGGATCAACTTTTTGGGAATCCCACTGTAAAGTTGTGAGGTGAACTGAAGATGTGACCATTTGTGTCCACAATAGTAATAATAATAATAATAATATCCTAGAATTTTGCTCAAAAAAGCTGAAGCAGACTTCATGGGGCCTGTTAGTAAAATTAGCCACACAGCATTTTATATTTTTTGTCATTTTATATTTGAGTTACAAAAAAACTCCAAACCCACCAACAAGAGGTCCACAATTATCGAAGCTAAAGACCAACAGATAGCTCGCAATGAGGTCTGTGCCCATCTGCTAGTCAAAACGATGTTGAAAATGCAAACTTTAAACCTTTATAAAACATTTAAATGGGTTGGTTATAAAAAACGAATTATCAATTAAAAAATCACCCCCTGTGCAGTTGTTACAAAGGGGAAATTACAGACACTACTTATGCCTTGATTCTGCATCTCAGTGGCTAATGCTTCCTGAAAACTCTGGTGAGTGCAAAGTCAACATAACCTGGAGCTCCACTGCATGTCTTTGGCTTTTAGCATACATAGTAAAGATTCTTTGTGCAAACTCAGGTGTATACACAACTAAGAGCTGAAATCTGAAATCTTCTTTACTAAAAATATCCAATCCTTTTCATACCTGAAGACTATTACAGAGGACGACATACTTACCCTCTCCTTGTCCATCTTGCGTGCTTTGTCTGAAGAGTGAAAACAGTAGCAACCATGTGATCATGATCTTCTTCCTTTGAGGCAATGAGCATCAGCTAACAGGTGGCTGAAAAGCATATGAAGCAAGGTTCAGGTTTTTTTTTGAAGAATCAGTGCGCAAAATATCAGAGAGAAGAAGAAAGTTAGTGTCAGGTTACTCTGTGGAGCTGTGCTCCATTCACACACTCACTCTGCAGATCCATTTATATAGTAATGACTGTGAGAGCCAGGTGGACCACACACAGGAAGCTGTGTGTTCTCATAACTAGGACTCAGCTGCCAGTTGGGACACGCCTCACCCGCTCTGCTGCTTTTACTGGGAACTGACCTTTTAGAAAAACATCAGTCAGAGGGAGTGAATCAGAGCCAACAAACAGAATCAATCCAAACTTCCTCATCGGATTCATCCCTCCATTACACCTGCTGGAACTAGTGTTCAGTACAGTTCTTGTGCAGTGTGGCATACCTCATCCTCTTCTACCCATTTCCTTCATAAAGAATGGCTTCTTGACAGCCACCCTTCCACTGAAACCATTTCTGATGAGTCTTCAGTGAACAGCAGATGAATCAGCTGAAGGGGCAGCTGCACCTCTCAGGTGTTTGCTGGATTTTTTTCCCCTAGTTCTTAAGGACATGACTTTCAGATTCTGGTCACCTGCTGTAGATAGCTTTGAGGTCTGTCACTTCTTCTGTTATCCACCACGAGACAAGATCTTGCTTGGAGTCCAAGACTGAGTGTGATTGATGGTCATTTGTAGGAGATGAAACTTTTATGTTATGTGTGTTTTTCTGGATTTTTGTTGATATTCTGTTTCTCTCCTTTAAAATTGGAGGCAGCTAATTTTTTTGTGTGTAAGCAAACTTACAAATTAAGCAGAGGATCAAATAATTATTTCACCCAGTGTACACACACACAGACACGCACACTTCTCAGTCCATACAAAGAGCCCTTCTAAGGTCTGAGTGACTGTGAGGGTGAAATCTGTGGAAAATGATGTGTTGTATGATGATGTATTTCTCATAACCTAATCTCTACTTTTCCAGTCATTTAAAAAGATTAATTATCTTTACACAGATTACAAAGAGGGTCTTCAGTCATGACTAACAGAAGAATTCCTTCCACTTCCCGCTTTCCACTGTGTTTTGGCAGCAAGTGACGGTTTAGAAATTTCAGAGAAATTCAAGCACGACAGTCAAAATGTGAGTTTGCAGTTTCCCTGTGAGTGTTTGGTTTTAGGGATGGGGGCAAGGTAGACAAAGAACAGGGTCTGAATGAACCGGAACTGAACTTCAGCTCCAGCATGAGCCGCACTGAGTCATTGGTTTACTCAAAGTCTTTTCATGTTTAATTCACTGTAATGTTTCGTCTGCTGGGAAATGTCACCTTCTGACTACAGCAATATAAAAACACAAGTGTCCTGCACAGTTCCCACCAGTCACACACGGCATGAGGCTCCTATGATTTCTGCATTTAAGAACCTTAAAGGTACTTATTGTAGTTGTGGTTGAGTTAAACTGAGTTTATTGACTCCAGAGGAGCCAAATTCGTGCTCATTTTATGCTTCATCTTTGGCCAAAAATTTGCTTCACGCCGTGTCCTGGAAACCCATCAGGAGCAGTTGTTTGATTCTGTTTGTGGGTGGCCGGTGCTTTTTGGTCAGCATGATTTGAAAGAATAATCATAGGTCACATATTAAATGTTCATGTCATACTAAATGTCCAGTTGGAATAACATTGGACTCTTTCTCATCCTATTTGTTGTTAGTGGCAAATATTTGGGGCTTTCCAGTGTGACTGTATTCACATGGGCAACACGAGGCCAAGCTTTGCTTCACATTTGGTGTAACACATCAGACTGTTCATGCTTTCATGCTTATGTAGCTTTGGTTAAAGTGTTTTTTTCCCCTAGTGCTAACCAAATTATTCACCATCACCGTCACATCATAAAAAGGGCTTGTTATATATTTTCCAACAGCAATTTTAGCACAGGGGAACTCCAGGCCTCGAGGGCCGGTGTCCTGCAGGACATGTCTTGAAGTTCTCCAGAGGCCTGGTAATGAACTAATTATTTAATTCACGTGGGTTAACCCAGGGTGATATCTAAAACCTGCAGGACACCGGCCCTTGAGGCCTGGAGTTCCCCACCCCTGTTTTAGCAGATTATGAGTCTACCTTCCAACTGTGGAGCCCATTTAAATTCAGTAAATATTATCACCTTCACAGGACCAAGTTGCTGCCACGTGATTGGCTGATTTGTGTTAAACAACTTAACTGGTATACCTAATGAAGTGGCTGTGAGTGTCCATGAACCATGGTGCTAAGAGAAAAAACAAACAAAAAACCCCCACATGTTACCATAAGAATAAAATAAAGAAAAATATACAAGAAACAAGTGCTTTGAACAATATTCATTTAATCATTCTTTTAACTTTGTATTTTTTACATTCACAATAATTACATCGTTCCCATCGTTTAAACTGGCCAACAAAATTCTGTTAGTCAAATGTGAACACACAACCTCATTTAGACTCCAGTAAACATGTTTTAGTGTAATCTTAAAGCCTAATCTTTAAGTGCAACATTACGTTAACATATGGCCTTAAACCCAGTTAAGGCCATTCGCGATCTATGATTGTGGTGAACTTTTAGACTCTAGTCAAAAGTCAAGTTCACACAGTGTGGGAAAAGTCATCAAGAAGAGAAGGCAGAGTAGAGCAGGGTTGCAAAATGGCTTGCAGCTGTTACTGATTTCCAACAATGTGGTCTCTGGTGGGCTTGATCTAAACTTCTCTGGTTATGTTTTAAACTATGGAATAGTCCAAACATGTTATTTTCTAAAACTTTCTCCTATTTTTACAAGTTCAAGACTAAAAAAAGTAATAAAAACATTTTCACCCTGCGCAGCTTTGTGCATTACACAATGATGGAAGTCTAAGGCACACAAGTACAAACCAGACTGCTAGCTACAGATAACTACAGATAACAGATAAATATTCTTATCAGACAACGAGCAGTCTTCATTAATGATTTTTTTTTCAAAGTACAGAAAATAATCTGTGTGATCAAGTTTTTAGGGCCCGAGCACTGAGAGTGCGAAGGCCCTATTGTATCTGCTCCGTTTGTTCTTCTTCTTCTTGTTATTATTATTATTATTCAGGAAAACAAGGGCGTTTTTCAGGGCCTAAACATGCTCAAAAACTCATGAAATTTTGCACACATGCCAGGTCTGGTGAAAAATTTTGTATTTTAATGGTTTTACATATGAGCACTGGGAAATGGCTCTAGAGCGCTACCTATGCCTTGTTAAATGCAGCCCTACGACCACATCGTTTGAGCTACATGTATGAAATCTGGCACACATGTGTATCATGCCGAGACAAACAAAAAAGTCTGTGGGCCCATTGACGCAAACCAAACAGGAAGTCCGCAATTTAGAAGTGAAGGTGACATTTTGGCTCTAATTTTTCCATTTCCACGCCTCGAACTTTTTTGAACTCCTTGGGATTTGGTCGTATAAGCTTCATCTTTGGTCAGTGCCAACTACACACCTGGGCCATGTTAAATTGTGGAGCTTTTGACTTTTCGCGATACGGTGAGCCCGTGGCGCCACGGCGAATTTCGATGACTCGCCATGAAAATCTTATAGCCTCTCATTTTGTCATACATTGTCCGATCTGGACCAAAGAGCACACATATGATAAGGCTCCACCCCTGAACATATTTCAACTGCCATATTTGACATCAGGGACAGCGCCACCTAGTGGAAACAGGAAATGTCATGTTTTACACTTTGGGGTACAGTACTGTGATGGGTGACATCTGCAGCCTCAAATTTCTCCAGGAAAGCCTTAAGGAGTTGGTCTTGGGTTACAGAGAAAACTGACTTTTCGCGAAAGGGTGTGACCCCAGCAGCATGGCGAACTTTGATGTCTCGCCATGAAGAAACAAATTAGTGTAACTCAATGAAATCCAGTCTGATCAGTACCAGACTTTACAGGCATGATGTCAGACCCGCCCTGAACAGATTGATGTGCCCATTGTCAGGAATACGCACAGCGCCACCTAGTGGCAACAGGAAATGTCATGGCTTTAATTTTGTTGTACTGATTTTCACAGATTCATTGTGACCACCTCAAAAGCGGTGAATATCACCATCAGTCCCTCGTGATGCTTCAGTGCAAAAATTGTGACTTTAAACTGAACGGCGCATCCTGGTGGCAACGCGGTTCACCATGAAAGATGAAGTGGCTTTTGAGGGTCTTGGAAAGTTTAAAAAGTCTTGAAATTTGGGCCACACCTCCAACGTGATGAAGGCTTTGTTGTTATTTGATCATTTTCATTGAATAGCGCAAAATGGCTCCGCAGCGCCCCCTACAAAATTTCAAAACATCAGCCCCTGCTCTGTGTTTTATGTCTGAAACCTGGTAAACTTATACAAGATATCAAGATGTACAAAAAAAGTCTCTTGGAGCAATATCCCAAATCCAACAGGAAGTCAGCCATTCTAAATTTAATGTGTAATTTCGGTGACATTTTCCCCTCTTTTCAGGCACCGTACTTTGACGAACTCCAAGTGATTTCATCATATTGAAATAATCTCCAGTGTGTGGAATCTAAAGACCTTTGTGATGTTAAATTGCGAAGCTTTTTACGTTCAGGGAAACAGGGTGGTCATGGCGGCACGTGGAGTTTCAGTCACTCTCCAAAAAGCAGTAATCTGCTGTCACTCAAAAACACAATGTCCAATCTCTCCCGAAGGTCGCAGGCATGATGAGACTTGAGCTCGGAAATGTTTGGTATGCCACTTGTCAGTATTGGTTAGAGCGCCACCTAGTAGGATGACTATAATAATCATGATTGACCGAGATGAAATGTTAGCTGGTGGTTAAATGCATGAATTCCATCAATGTGACATCAGATCGGACGTGCTGGTTTTAGGTGTTGGTCGTGGTTCGACGCGCCGCGGTGCGAGGGCCCTCATAACGCTGCTTGCAGCTTTAATTTTTTTTTTTTTTTTTTTTTTTAAAGATTCAAAGAGTTTTGACTTGTTGGTTTTCGGTCTGATCAGGTGATCATGTGATGGTGAAATATCCAGTCAAAACCACCAAACAGTTAAATTTTCATGCTGTAAACATGTGCTTCACTCATTCTGTGATTTTTTTATTTTATTTTATTTATTTTTTAGTAACATCATAAAATCATTAGAAATGTGGAGGACAGCAGTTCTCACTGATTCAGTCTCATTTAAAGTGCATCATAAATCAAACAAATCGGCTGTCTCACTGCAGCATTTGTTTCATCTCCGGAAACGTTCGATTGGAGCCTCACAGTTTGGCTCTCGGCGCTTGCTCCAGCAGTGTCCTCATGTCCAGCAGCGCGTCCACCACTGCCTGAGCCAGCTGTGTTGCGGCTGTTTCTTTGCAGCTATTGAAAGCAGACACTGCAAAGTTGATGTGGTCGTTCATGGGGTTGTAGCACACACCGTACCCGTTGGGGACAACAGGGCCAAAGCACATGACGCAGTCGGTCTGGGATGGGACCTTTTTGAAGATATAAGAAGTAGAGGTTAGCTTGCAGGACGTTTAGATGTTTCAACTCATCTGGAGTTTGTGTTGCTCAAGTTACATAAAAAGAATTACATATACGTGAAAACGCCAAGGTCGCAGGGTCACATTTTCTACTTGCATGTATTGCTTCAGAATATTGTTGTATACCTGACTGGTAGACAGTCGATAGTGTAAGGCTTTAGTGTAGGCGGCGTCTTTCAAGACATCAGGGACGGAGAGGTTCTCTTCGATGGCCTGCATCTTCAGACCCAGCAGGTGTCTGTCGATGGCCTGACCACTGATTGCCTATGAAGGAGACTCAGAGCAAAAGCAATGATTTTTTTTTTCCAGTGGATTCACTAAATATACAGGTCCCTTCACTTTCTGCACCCATACTGTAGATGTGAGGCTAGAGTCACCTCTACTGTCACTGCAGAGATGTGCTCATTGCTGGACCTTTTACAGTCCCAGTGCTGTGAGCACTCACCATGTTAGTGTATGACTTGTGAGCCTTTACAGCCTTCTCCATGAGATCCACTTTCTCAGAGTTCTGTGTAAACAGGAAGAAGATGGAAAAATCAAACTTGCATTAAACTTGACTCACATTCATTTAACGAGTCTAGTTTAATAAAACCTGAATTTAAACAAGCCATTAAATCAAATAAAAACATTCATTCCTGGCCGCTGTATGATCAGTTTGGTGGCCGACCTGTTTGCTGGGATCGTCAAAGGCTCTGACGAAGGCGGCTGAGGCACGTGAAGCTGATCGTATCGTATCAGTACGACCGAGTCTGAACATCCGCAGGGAGGCGCTTTCATATGTGGCACAGCACTGCTGGTACATCCTGCAAGGAGAGAGGAGAGGATATTTTACCTCCAGGAACAAAAATGAGGAATTAAACTGCTCTGATGTTCAGTCACAGCTCCACTTCAGAAGACGTCATAGTTAATTTAATTAAGATTTACATAAGAATTTATATTTATATTAAATTCATATAAGAACGAAACTAAATAAAGATGACACTTGTAATCCTACCGATTACAGCAGTTTAAAGAAGCATCCCAAAATCATCTCTCTGCTGAGAGATGCTTAAGAGGATCTTGCAGGACCTTTTTAAAAAAATAATAATTTTTTTACATAACCTGGGTTTAGCTGCACTGAGATGATAAAGAAGGCTAGAAGACACACAGAGGAATAACAGGGAAAATCTTGTAAATTTTTAAATTAAAAGCCCCTACACAGACAGAGCAATGGCTCATATGATTTCCAACCTAGAGCTGGGTATCGTCACTGATTTCTAGAATCGATTCGTTTCCGATTCACAAGGTCCCGAATCCACAATTCGATTCAATTCAATTTGATTTAAATCTGGGAAATTTTGACAGTCAGAAATATTATAATTCAGATCAGTACATTTACATATTTTTCTATCTATAAAAAGGAAGCTGACACACGCAAGACTTTATCAAAGGTGTGAGCATCACAGCAGATGCCTTTGTGTTAAAGTAGCTGAAGATAAAACACAGAAAAACATGAAGGTGATTTTCCTGACCTGGGAATTTATAAAAATATTCCGCAGTACATCAAAAATGAAAGAAAACCATTAATCAACATATGAACGTTAACTCTGAAGTTACAGCGGTTTTGTTAGAGACACGGCTGCATAATTTTAAAAAGTTTACATTTGTAGTTTGGATCTTCTTTTGCTGCTGGTTCGGTCAATATTGTTTGGAGAGAGATAAAACTAACAGCTTTATGATCAGCGCAAAAAGGGCGTGGACACAAAGCGCCAACAGATCAGAATCAGCAAGCTGTCGGCTTTCAACCCCGACCGTCAGCTGAGAAAGGCGACATCTCACTGATTCTGATCCGTCGGCGGGTCCGCGCTGTGTGTTTAAGTCTTTGTGCAGAATCCGTGTACCCGCTCTCATTTACCGTCTTAGCTGTTTGGTGGTTGTTGAAATTTTGTGATCTTTCACCTGAGATTCTGGCATTTCGGGAAAAATAAATTTATATTTAAAAAAATCGATTTGGGATTTTAATGAATCGATTTCACGTTATCCAAGTCAGAATCGATTTTAATCGATAAATCGATTATAAAAACCCACCCCTAGTCCAACCTCTGTGCTACAGTTAGAAAGCCAGGCACTAACACCAACCAGCGCCTCACCTGTAGTAGGCCAGCTGCAGCGCCATCTGGATGAAGGCATCGGGACTCATCTTGTGGGCTTTTGGGAAGTTTTTTCCAAAGTGTCCGAAAACCATCACCCTCATGTCCAGGTCCTGGGCTAGTCTGTAAGGGAAAGATGTCACATTTACACTGACTGTTAACACGTATGCAGTCAGCAAGTTTGGACAACATTGTTGTACCAGAGTATTTAGACTATGATTTTCAGTATCATCATATTAAGATGTTCTTCTTTCCTTTACATAAGGAGATGATATATTTCCATTTGCCTTGTTGTGTGCTGCACAAAAGCCCCACCAGAGGGCAGTATGTACTTGTAAACAATCTGCTGAGCTCAGCGAGATGTGAAACTGGCCACAAAGCGTATTAAAGCGGCAGTATATTTAGCTTTGTCCTACCGATACAGATAAGCTAGGTCACACAGATTAAGCTTGAAGAAAACTTTGGATAAAGAGGGTAAAGCTTCTAACTGGATTCATTTTAGTCCCCCAGAAAAAAAACACAAGTTAAGAAAATCAAGAAAAAAAAAGAAAAAGAAAAAGAAAAAAATCACAACCCATATGTTAGCTTTTTCATATTTACATGTCAGTACTGAACAAGGTTATCTCTTTATGTTTGTTTTACACACAACTGCTCAAATCTATATCAAATTATACCTGGGTTAACACAAATATTGTCCTGAAAAAATAAAATATTGCCCAAACATGATACTCATCCCAAAAGCTGCCCTCACGTGTTCATGCTGTTCTTGGCCTCCTCGATGTCTTTCTTGATATCCGGCGTGATGTGGAAGTCTAATTTCCGCGGCATGTGTAAAGGCACCATGGGAGACCGCACCATCTCAGGCTTCCTCCTGTAAACACAAAGAGAAAACAAAACATACACAGACTCTGTGTTTACACCAGAAAAAGAAATCTGAATGAGTGGATGAGATGGAAATTGAGCTGCAGAGAGCAACTGAAACAAATGTAGTGCTTTCAAACATGTCCAATCACGCTGTGGTGAACATTCCCATACCAGAGGCTCTAAAGGGTTCCTCTATGAAAATAAACTGAAGATAATCTGTGACCTACTTACGTGTACTCTACAACATGGTCGATCAGGGCTACGATGGGTGGACCTTCAGCCGGAGCGTGCTCGTAGTTTGCTCCACACGCCCCATCCTCTCCAACAATGAACTGGAAGAGAGAAGAAAAAACATTTAAGGAAAACACTGCACGTTTTCTCTATTGCTGAGGGATTTAACGGCCTTATTATATTATTATTACAGTAACCACAGTTCCAGTTTATCAAACATCAAAGCCCACTGAAGAGAGACCAAACCACCAGGGTGAGGAAACCAGGCCTTGCTGCAGGAGACAGGTTCAGAAACATCAAATGTCTTGATGCATGAAAACATGCATCCACTCATGTTTTTCAGCTAAAACTGTCCTGCAGTCTAAGATACAGCCACCTTCCTTCAGTTAAACTTGTTGTTTGTTAAGAGTTTGAGGGATTTAAAGGCTCTTCTGTAATACTGATGTTTCTCTTACAACACTTCAAGCTGAATTTAGGCTGAGTGAGAGAGAAACATCTGCATGTACAGACACCTTGGCGTACAGGCTGTCTAATGAGGTTGTTGCTGTCTTTTGTGATCACTGTTGTATGCACGTGCAGGTCACCTGCAGCGTCTTGTCGAACCAGCGGTTGCCACTGTTCCACTGGCTGCCTCCTCCGTGCAGCATCTGGATGGCGGCACAGCTGCGGTAAAGCTCATTAGACACCCGAGGCATCGCTCCATCCAGACACAGTGTGAAGATGCTCCTCTGGATAGCCAGCACCGACTCTTTGTTGGTTTTATCTGCACACACAAAACAAAAAGTGACTAAACTGCTCCACAGACTCGCAGCTCTCATAACACAGTCAGCGTCCTGTTGGCTCACCTTTGATGAGGTTGAGGTAGGCTTTGCCCCACGAGTCTCGGTGCTGCGTGGTGAGGATGCCGACAGGCTCCGAGTTGGAGTTTGCTGAGGCACTGCAGATCCTCTCCAGCTGGACGCAGAGCTGATCTGCAGTCAGCGGAGTTCCGTCGCTGTTGTACACGTCCAGCACAAAGAACTGGATCCAAGTGGAAGAAAGAGGTTAAGTCAGAAATCAGTCTGCCAGATGCAGATGCAACAAAAGCTGGTGTCCAGACCTGTGTCTAACACATTCTTTGAATAGTTCCTGATTTAAATTAGGAAGCAAAAGTGCTAGAGTGGTAACTTTGGGGGATTTGTTAATCTTTCTACTAGGGTGACATACAAACATTCATCCATCACAAGTGATTAATATACTAATTTGTTTCTTAAAAACAAGCCCAGTCAAAGTTTTTTTTTTTATGAATCAAAAATGCAAAAGATGAAGGAAATGATCCTGAAACTAGAAGAGCGCTCAGTTCCTCCTTTTATATGAATCACAAAAGGTTTATGTCTGTGGGTATAGATCTGCAAACCTATATAAATATTACTACTTTGGAAGAATGTATTAGGGGATAATGCTAACTGCAGGCTAATAGCCTGGAACAAACCCTGGAATACTGTATGGCATTAGCTGAATATCGCCCCCTAATGGTGGATGCAGTGAAGAAAAAAAAACCCAAAAGGTCCCAGTGTTTAAAACTCTCAGCCTTAAAATTAATTACTAACAACAGCAAGCAGCTAGACTCTTAATAAATAGGATGGCTGACTGACTGACTGTGCTTTTCTATTGTTTCTAAAATGCGTAAAGCAGTGCCAGGACTGCTAAAGGCCATGCTCGCTCAGATGTGCCAACTAAAAAGCAAGTTTAACATATCCAGGATCGCTTTACTCATCTAGTTTCATTTATTATCACCAGTCAGGATAGGTGATAAAGATAACACATCACTGTTCAATCAAGCTATGAGTGTGTTCACTCAAAATCTTAAAATCTGAAGCAGAGAAAATACATAGCC
>NW_005187616.1:647280-665099 GCF_000239375.1 Pundamilia nyererei | reverse complement strand
TATATATATATTAAAAAAAAGAATTCAAACTAATAACTACAGCGGTCCCCTTGTATAACGCCGTTCACCTTTCGTGTCCTCACTGATTTTTTGTGTGCAATTTTGACTCTGAAGTGTTGCACTGTATGTTTGTAAGTTTTCTCCCCAACAAACGCAACAATGTCGACGAAACATTTTGCACCGTCAAAGGCACCTTTGGTAGCACACAAAAGGCAGAGGAAGATGCTAACCATCGCACAAAAAGTTGGACTTCTGAACATCTGTTATTTCAAACATAGCCTGCCGGCCTGTTTTCGTGGCCAGAACACCACACAGGTTTCACGTGGCTGCTCCGTTCAGACCCATGAAAGTGCCGAGTGTACTCTGGAAAACTCGAGTTTACCGTGTTTGCTGATCTCTAACGTCAGGCTGCAGAAGGCGAGCTGCTTACCTGGAAGTTGTGCACTATGGTGATGTGTTTGGGGGGTCGTGAGCTCTTGGCGTGGTTCACCACCAAGTCTCTCTTCAGACCAGGGATCCGGCATGATGACAGCACCTCGTAGTACTGATTCATGCAGAGAGGCTTCCCTCCCAGGTACTCGACCGGAAGAGTTTCACTGAAAGAAAAATATTCTATCATTTACTGCATGCTTCGGTTTGACTGATTAAAACGTATTCAGGATCATGTTATCTCATTAAAATATAAAATTTCATCCCTGCTGAACATAACTGAATAAAAATCACATTTTAAAATACGTACTCACTTATCAATCATTGTCTTAAAGTCCAAAACGCCTGCTATCAGTTTAGCTGCAAACCTGAAGACAGATAGACAGAGATCAATATAATCTATTGAGTTTCAGTGACAGGAGCCCAGAGATTCACAGGGTATGCCAAAGAAAATGCTGAAAAAACATGAAACGTTGACAAGGGAAAAGAAAAAAGGAAAGGAGTAAAGGAAAGGAAAGATGAAATAAAAAGAAGGAAAAAATAGGGGAAAGGGAGGGAGAGGAAATGAGGAAGTGAGAGTGAGAACAAAAAGGAAATGAAGGATAAAAAAGTAGATGAAAAAGTAGACGAAAGAGTAGAAGAAGAAGAGGAAGATGATGCAAGCTTATGAGTGGGTGGAAGGAAGGAAGGAAGGAAGGAAGGAAGGAAGGAAGGAAGGAAGGAAGATTCAAAGATCCACATCTTTTATTTACTTCAATGACTGAACTGAATGTGTTTATGATGGACACATGGATTCAGACCTAACCCTAAACACCACATGTTCAGTGGCATTCACATTTTAGTCTAAAAACATGACATTTAGTCAAAATCTATTTGTTGCATCTTTTTTTTTTTTCAAAAAGCCAAAAAAAAAAAAATGGACAAAATTAATTTGGTCCAACCAGATCCTGTAAAAACAAACAATTCAGTCATCATCAGGGAAATCAAGGTGCATGACTTTATACTGCAGGGAAAGAGACACCGAAAACCTGTTTGGGATTCAGAGCAATAAAGAGACTCTGACATTTGGAAGAAGCTGCATGTGATCACCTTATTTGTCCTTTCTTATCACTGAAGTTCATGCGAGGCAAAACCAACCCAGGACTTGAATGGACGACCACAGGCAAACGATAGTCGAGGTAAGCCACCTGAACCCACCACTGTGACAGCTAAAGAGAGACAAACACACAGATAGGCACTGAGTGGATCACACACACCAAGAAGAAGGACACAAAATAACTTTGTTATCAGATTTTCCTTTAAAGAAGAAATATTAGATCTTACAGAAAGACCCCTTAGCCTCTCCCTCACCAACAACAAAAACTAAGATGAGGCAGGACGTCTGACATCAACACTGCATAAAAAAGGTTGAGAAGAAACTGCTCTAGACAGTCAGTTTTTTTCTACTCTTAGGTCTGTGTGATGTCATACAGGAATATCATTAATATGGTCAAATCAGGCACAGAAGTCACACCCTCCTGTTCTTTGAGAGGGGTCAGCCAATCAGAAGAAAGTTGGCTGTGAGGAGTGTGAGGAAGTGAAATCTGACTTTTTTCACACAGAGGAAGAATTAAAAGCCCAAAGTAAGAAAAAGGGGTATTATTTTGAACTGAAATTCAAACAAAGCTACTCTAGCAGAGTCCACAAATGAGAGTATGGAGGTGGAAATAAGCACCATAAGTCTAGTTTAATATATTTAAAGGACCAGAGTGCCAAAAACAAGGTCCCCTTTTTGAGCTCACCCAGTTCTCAGTTTTGGATGCCCTCTTCTCCAGACCCCTTTGCAGCCTCTCTCCAAGCCCTCCAGCTCGCTGAAACTCCTCCAGCAGCCCTTTGGTGTGCTTCAGCTCGTCTGCCTCCACAATGGGCTCTAGGGCGGCAAGGTATCGCTCACAGGTCTGCTGCAAAGTGGGGACAGGCAGGCATGGCAGCCCCTTCTGGTGGGTGAAGTATCGGCCAGCGGCTCGAGTGGCTGATACCGGTTTGACCAAGAAACTGGTCTTCACAAAACCGCAGGGCTTCATCATCCCCACCTTTAACAGAGAAATAAGAGAAATGACATTAAGACAAAAGGTTTGACTGCCACAGCGGATCATCAGCCACTCCCACAGCACATCTCACCACCTCTCGCTGTCCTCATTCATGTCCTGCACCATCCTCCCATACTTCCCTGCCACTCCTGACTTCCTCATGCACTATAACATTTCCTCTCTTGGCACCCTATCATATGCTTTCTCTATAGCCACTTCTCCATAAACACTGTCAAAGCAAACCTCACATCTACAGTGCTCTTTTCTTGGCATGAAGTCACCCTCCTGCTTGCTGATCCTCAACTCTCTCCTTAACCCAGCTTCAACAACCTTTTCCCATAACTTCATGGTATGGCTCACCAGCTTTATACCTCTGTAGTTATTACAGCTTTGCATATTAGTTTCATGGGGAAAACTAACATCACAGGATAATGAGCAGAGGGTCAACAGCAAACCTACAAAACCAGATTATGATTCAACCAAAGAGTATTTAATGTGTTTAAAAGGTGTGCACACATGCTAATCTCATCGGTTTGTTGTATTTATGTTGTAGCATCTGCTTTTAATCCAACTTACACAGGCTTGGACTACATTAAAGGTATCTTTAAAGCTGCAGTCACGCTGGTGTTCCACTGTCTTTGAGCTAAATTCACCTTTCACCCACTTCTGTAATTGCCGGTGCGTTAAATATTAGCCACAGCTAACAGCTAACAAACAGAATTTTCCGCCTAGTAGCAGCAGCGAGCTAATTAACTTATTCTAGCTCAGAAAAAACCGAGTCTCGGGTGAATTAATTAACGTGGATGTCATTAATTCTGTCAGAGTGTGAAAGCTGAACTCGGGGGGTGGGGGACACACAAACAAACCAACAGTCAGTCCGCTAAAGCTGCCGTTACTCACCACAGATCTGCTGCAAATGCCCCACATTCTGCAGTCGGAGGTAGAAACGCCCACAAAAACACAGAGAGCAGTCCAATGAAGCACAGAGTCCGGCCAGCACGATCTTACACAGCTTTATTTTTTTTTATCCGTCAGGCGGGCGGTGCTGTAGCCTGACTGCACAGCCTCTCTGCAGCTGCTCAATGCTTTATCTGCTAAAGTTACTCAGCTGGAAAAGAGCCGGGGTGGCCGGCTGCCCCAGATGCAATAAATAAGTGGCAGAGTAGCAGTTATGCGCACTTATAAGTACAAATTCGATGTAACCTCTTAGTTTCTCGTTTTAACTCCACTATACGAAAGCATTAAATGTACTTTAAGATAAAAGTTTGATTTTCAACAATTTGAGAAATCTTGGGGTGCCACTCAGTATGCGAACATGTGGGGGCAGTACTGAGCCATGAGTAATGAGTCTGCCGGGAAAACACACCACGAAGAAGACTGTCAGGCTCGCCATGGCGGAAACAGAGCAGCAGTCAGGTAAAGCTCGGCTTGATGCTCGTGCTCGGCGTCAGCAGTGTGTCGTGTGATGTTTATTTGACGCTTTCAAGGCAGTGACCTTTAGAAACGAGGCTTTAGGGTTTGATTTAAGGGCTGTTAGATGAACCTGGAAGCCAAGAGTTGTCCACACTCACTGACTGCAGGTTCTCCACCTGGGCTGGTTGTATTTGAACTCTGTGGCGCAAATACGGTGATGTTAGCAGACTTTAGCACAGTCTGACAGAGACACAGTCTCCTTACCTGGCTGTGTGTGAGGTGTCAGCTTGCACACAGTGAGTAAAAAGTACTCAGTACTTTCTGGCTGCTAACCGGAGTCAGCACATTGATTAGTGTCGTCTTTAAAGGGGACCTCGATTCCTGTGCTTGAATAAAGTTGTTGAAAACACACTGGAAAGATTATTAAATTACGTTACTAATACTAGGTATTGAATGTCGGTGAACAGGCATATCCTTTCAAGCAGAGAAAAAGGTCTGCAGATGCAGTGTTTGCTTTCAGAGTATTGATGGAGAAGGTCAGAAGGAGCTTCACTGTGTCTTTGGATTTAGAGAAGGCTTATGATAATAGGGCGCTAAGAGAAGAACCGTGGTACTTCTGGGTTGAAGGTGGGTTTACATCAGCGGTCGTCTTTGAGCTTATTTGCAATTAAATTTTATTTATATAGCGCCAAATCACAACAAAAGTCGCCTCAAGGCGCTTCATAGATACAGAGAAAAACCCAACAATCATATGACCCCCTATGAGCAAGCACTTTGGCGACAGTGGGAAGGAAAAACTCCCTTTTAACAGGAAGAAACCTCTGGCAGAACCAGGCTCAGGGAGGGGCGGGGCCATCTGCTGCGACCGGTTGGGGTGAGAGAAGGAAGACAGGATAAAGACATGCTGTGGAAGAGAGACAGAGGTTAATAACAGATATGATTCAATGCAGAGAGGTCTATTAACACGTAGTGAGTGAGAAAGGTGACTGGAAAGGAAAAACTCAATGCATCATGGGAATCCCTGGCAGCCTACGTCTATTGCAGCATAACTAAGGGAGGATTCAGGGTCACCTGGTCCAGCCCTAACTATATGCTTTAGCAAAAAGGAAAGTTTTAAGCCTAATCTTAAAAGTAGAGATAGTGTCTGTCTCCCGAATCCAAACTGGAAGTTGGTTCCACAGAAGAGGGGCCTGAAAACTGAAGGCTCTCCCTCCCATTCTACTTTTAAATACTCTAGGAACAACAAGTAGGTCTGCAGTGCGAGAGCGAAGTGCTCTAATAGGGTGATATGGTACTACAAGGTCATTAAGATAAGATGGGGTCTGATTATTTAAGACCTGATGTTGATGCACAGGTTTCTGTGGACTATAATGTTTACAGGTGCAGGAGGGTCTGGAGAGAAGAGGAAGAATACATGTGTGCGATAAGGAGGGGCAGGTGTAACGGTGATGCTGCAAGGAATAAAAGTAGTGAAGATGGATGAGTTTAAATACCTGGTTGTCAACCATACAAAGCACCAGACAACACTGAAGAGAGGTTGGAGACTGGTGTCGGAGATTTGTGATAGAAGGGTAGCAAAAAGAGTGAAAGTAAATATTAACAAGATAGTAGTAAGACCTGCTGTGATGTATGGTTAGGAGATGGTGACGATGACAAAAAAGAACAGGAGGCTGAGGTAGAGGTGGCAGAGATGAAGATGTTCAGATTTTGATTGGGGTTGACCAGAATGAACAGGTTGAGAAAGGAGAACATCAGAGGGACCGATCAGGTTTAACGTGTGGGAGACAAAGGATGTTAAACATGGAAGGAAAAGAAGCAGACCACAGAGAAGATTTGTGGATCAAACGAAGGAGGACGTGCAGAGGGTTGGTGTGACAGACGAGGATTCGATGGAGGCAGATGATCAGCTGTGGCAATCCCTAAAGGGAGCAGCTGAAAGAGCATTAACCATAGACTGTATATAAAAGATTAATGTAACTGTGATGTCACCCACTAGTTCAAAAATCTGTTTTTGATGCTTTGAGTTTAACTTTTTGGCTGTCACCAAACATAAGTGAGAAAGCGATTGATTTTTGACTCTAAATGGCGATAACATTTACTAAATAAACTTCATGTTTGTTTTGGTAACTGAGTCCATAACATCATCGGGAAAGTGTTTACTCAGATCATAAATCAAGACTGAAGTAGGCTTATTTTCTTATAAACGGCTATACAGTCTAATCTTTGCAACCTGGAGCCACCCCCTGCTGGACATTACAGGGAGTGCAGGTTTACATCTCAGACTGTATAGAAAAGATGGAAACACCCACTGGTTTTTGACTCAGCCTCATTGTTATTCGCCCCCATTTTAGGTTTTTGAGGCCAACGTGACCATATTAGGACAAGAGGGTGAAATTAGATGTTGACTCTAGGGGACTGGCTTGCTTATGGAGCCTCTAGTGGACATTAGAGGAACTGTAGCTTTTGGTGCATCACTTATCAGCTCGAGTGGTTGAAGTTTAGTTAAGAGCAGTGTGCAGCCGGAGCTTTTGGCTCATGGGGATTACTTATTTATGCACTGATGTCATGAAAATTCTCTGTTCTGAATTATTTTTTAGGATCCACTCCTGAAGATGAAGCCCCCGAGGAGGGGGCCAGCTTCACCTTTATGGTGCCCAAGAAAGAAATCAGCATGGTGCCTGACATGGGAAAGTGGAAGCGCTCTCAGGTTGGTTCCTCCCTGTGGGCGTGTGCACGCGTCTTCTTCGAGAGTTGTCTGTCATATTGAACGTGATATAACCATCGACTATGAAGGAAAAGTGTGGCTGTGAGTCGTTTCTGGAGGCTTTCGGCTGTCACATGGTGAAATTGGTGACAAAGATGGTGCTGTAGAGGGCACTCCACCAGAAACTGCCTTCTGATTGTTTTGGATGCTACCAGGTTGCCTCTGTTGCCTGTAATTTGTGAGGAAGATGTCATCTGCAACAAACTTGTTAGCAAGTATTCAGTGATTTTCCAGTTTTGGTCGCCTCCTTGGTTACTTTGCCAGCACTGAGGGCGCAAGCACTCGCCACTCAGACAAAATCTTCACATGAGTTCTGATATAGGAGGAGAAGATCTCAAAATTGGAAGCAAAGGATTTTTCCCAGAGTGTTTGAAGAGAAGTCCTCCTCATGAAAAATATCGGCAGCTGTGGCAATCTGCTAGCAACCAGATCCATCACCAGGTGGTTTCCCTAATAAAATCTGACAAGGAGCACATGTTTTTTTCCCCAATGACATGGTTGCTGGTGGGGGGCCCTACTGACTGACTTTAGTAATCAATTCTCCAAACTTCAGCAAACACTCAATAAACCTGTTAGAGGATACTAATTTTTCGTTGCCACCAGTGGTTGCCAGTAGAGCAGGGCGATATGACCAAAAATATTTATCACGATATACATTTGAAAATTTGTGATAACGATATAACTGACGATATAATTGACACTAGACAAAATACTTTACAACTCCACAACTTTATTAGTGCAAAAACCCATCAATGTATTTTCACTTAAACAAGCAGCTGGTTTTTTTTTTATGTGCATTAAAGTTGTGCAAATTCCTTGCTGACAGTTTAACCAAAAGGTTGCGTATGGGAAAGGAATTACTGCTGTACCATGTGTGAAACAAAAAATAAATAAATAAATAAAAGGCATTTTCAGTGGAAACTGGCCGACATATCCTCAGCATAACCTTGTATACTATCCACAAAACTTAAAAAGAGGTTATACACACACAATACGGTAATATTATGTTGAAGCACAGTACGTATCACTCCGCGAGGCTCCTGCCTACGATAGCCGTAATGCTCCGACAATCCATCAAGCGGTGCGGCTTCGTAGCTTAGCAAAGTCGTACTAAAACATTTGACAGATTTTCGAGCGCCGTGTACATAAAACCGTTTCGAGGTCAGTAAACACAACCAGAATTCATACATAAGGCACACGGGATTATAAGGGGACCTGTTGATTTTCAGAAAAATCAAAGGATTGATTTTAAGTGTGCCGTATTTTCCAAAAAACACGGTAATAACGACGGCCTGCTAGCATGCTCTACCAAAAATAGTGCTTTGTTGCGTATCTGACGGGCGAAAGCTAAACCAGTTCCACACCACTGAAGTTGCAGCATTTTTACAAACCAATTCTGGTTCATCTGTTTCATTCAATGATCCGCTTTCGCTCTTCTCATTCTGCATCGCAGCCATATGCGTATGTAAACATAGGCACTGCTCATGCGTGTTTTACCCATATTCTATCGCGATATTTCATTTTCCTATCGTTGCCCAAAATTACACCGGTATTACCGTGAACGGTATGATATAGCCCAGCCCTAGTTGCCAGATGGTTGCAGACTGTTCTCTAGGCTTGTGTGACTGACCTTACGTTGTCACCTTGTTTGTCACATTGCCAAAATGGAGGACAAGTTAACATCAAATGTTTAGCAGTCACATGTATGCCATACTGCTGGAACACTGGTCTGATGTGTGTTTTTAACTTGCCTCTCTGCTTTCAGGCCTACGCTGACTACATAGGCTTTATTCTGACGCTGAACGAAGGTGTGAAGGGAAAGAAGCTCACATGTGAATATAAAGTGTCTGAGGTACGTGATCTGCTGGTTTTTGTATACTAAACCAGCAGATCTGCTGCGTAGCAAGAGAAACGCAGCAGAGCAGAGCATCAGCTGTCATTTAACGCCTGTCAGGTTAAACTTTGTCTGTAGAGAATATTTGGTGCATTTTAAAGTGCCAAGCTGATAGTTTGGTGATGTTAACCAGAAAATGTGGCCTCGTGCATGTGTCACATATAACCACACTACAAGTAAGAGCAACAAAAATGAAGAAAGCATTAAAATAAAGAATTTCGATTTTAGAGAAACCAACAGGCTTGAGCTGGTTTGTTATCTGCCCCGACTCACGATGGTCCTGCTGCAGTCACTGCCTTGTTACTTTTCCCAGACGGTGGAGAAGCTCATGGATCTTCTGGGAACTCTGGACCGATGGATAAATGAGACGCCTCCCGTCGACCAGCCGTCACGCTTCGGAAATAAGGCGTACAGAACCTGGTTCGCCAAACTAGATCAGGTCGGTACGCTCACACATGTTCTAACACACATCCATGCACATGGTCTGTGGCTAGCAGTTAATTTATTTGTATGTTTTGTTTGTAGGAAGCAGAGGCACTGGTGTCGGTGGTCCTCCCTGCTGATAAACGTGCAGCAGCTCCAGAGATTGCTGTCTATCTCAAAGAGTCTGTGGGAAACTCCACCAGGATAGACTACGGCACAGGTAACAGTGCTCTATGTCACTCCAGTTATCAGTTAGCTTTGATTGGTTATGTTGCTACCGGATCTTTATTTCCTCCACAAATCAAAAAAAAGTTGTTGCTCCACCTGAACTTGTTGCAGCTGTTGTTGTTGTTCTTTAGTAGTTTTGCATCGTCTCATCAGTGCTGGCCCAAAGCATTGCTCTGGTCTACAGCAGCAGTAAAACTCAGACCTGGTGCTGTAGTCAGATGCCGAAAAGTGATCTCAGCGGTGCGTTTGAGTGCAGCTCACACACTTTGCAGACTAATCCTGCAGCTGTTTAATGTTCGTTTGTCTCTTCAGGTCATGAAGCAGCTTTCGCAGCGTTCCTCTGCTGTCTCTGTAAGGTTGGAGCGCTCAGGGTGGATGATCAGCTCGCTATCGTCTTTAAGGTGTTCAACAGGTGAGCTGTCACACTAAACTGCAGTATGCTGTTAATGCAATGGTAAATGTTCAGGTTTAAAAATCTGATTTTGTTACAAACTTTAATTTACCAAAAAGCACTGCTCCCTGTTTATTAGTGGTGCAACGGATCACGGTTGATCCATAATCCAAACCGATCCCACGTGATCCGAAGATTTGAAAAAGAAGAAAAAAAAGTATGCGTATGGTGCGCGTGGTGGGTCTGTCAAGCGATAGTTATGGTCAGTGCTAGCGGTCCAAGTGGAGGAGCAGAGGAGTTTGCGGTATTTAAGCAGCCCTTTGTTGCCCAGTCCGACCGGGCTAAAGCTATTACAAAGGCTATTGGGTGTTTAGCTGCAGATGGGAGGCCGTATTCAGTTGTCCAAAACAAGGGGTTTAAACTATGATGAACGTGCTCGAGCCACGCTATGATATGTCGTTGCGCGTCAACTTTAGTGGCAAGATTGTTCCAAGCATGTATGAGCAGGAAAAGTTTAAAGTTATGGCTGAACTGTCCCAGGCAACTTCTGTTGCTCTAACTACTACAAATGGGTGGACCTCCAGGGCAACGGACAGCTACGTGACCGTGACCGCTCATAATGAGCGGTATGTATTATTGTAGGGTCTACCTTACAATATAAAGCACCTTGAGGCGACTGTTGTTGTGATTTGGCGCTTTATAAATAAAATTGAATTGAATTGAGTGGTAGATACAAAGACTGTACTGCCCTATATTGTATCATTTTTAATTTTTTTTTAATAATTGCGTGGAATGAGTCTTGAGTTGAATGTTTTTAACAGGAAAAAAAATACTTCAATAAGTAAATGTTAAATTTGTCTTTTTTCTTTTTTTGCTGATCCGAAATTGATCCGATCCGAACCGTGAGATTTTTGATCCGTTGCACCACTGTTTATTATACTCCCCACGCACTTCTCTTCTTTTTTTTTTAAAACTCTCCCTGCTTTTATTACACTCTCCATAGTTTTTGCTCTCTTTCTCTTTCTAATAACATTATTTCTGACGTTATTACAGACCTGTGCCAGAATGAAACAGTCGCTGCTGAGACTGATCCCTACTACATGCACGTGAACATTGTCCTGATTGTGTTTTCAGGTATCTCGAAGTGATGCGGAAACTGCAGAAGACCTACAGAATGGAGCCGGCTGGGAGTCAGGGTGTCTGGGGGCTGGATGACTTCCAGTTTCTCCCCTTCATCTGGGGCAGCTCCCAGTTTATAGGTAAGAGTCATCAGGTGTTTTTGTGGAGGGAAGCACATGAGATTTCCTCTACATCTTTAGACCAGTCTGCTTGTTAAGTCTAAACTGAGCACTCCTTCATTTCCTCCATTTCCAAAAAAAAAAAAATCCTTTAAAGTAATCAATTTGTTCAGCTCATTCATGATTATTTACAAGCTGAGATAGAAGTGAGAAGAAATTTTTCATCTAAGGATGACATAACTGGTGGCTTCGAGGGAAGAAGCTACCTGATCCATGTACCTTATTCCAGGAAAGGTGTCTTTTCTCCTGTGGAACTTAACATATGATGCAAACCTCAAAGATTATAACTTATTGGCCACCACTAGAGGGAACTGTGAGGTGCCTCATAGATGCTCTAGATTAGGACAAACTGCGGTGTCAGTAAAAGGAAATAAATACTCAAACAGTTTTCCAGTGGCAATAAAGGAGCGGTCTACTATTCCCACATTTAAGACTCAGCTGAAACCTTGTACCTTTGACCATCTTACTTCTGATGTTTTTTTGTCTTATTTGATTGGTGTAATGTTTTTATGTGAGATGACAGATGTAAATTAGCAGTTTTAGTTTATGTCAATTAGATAAAGAGAAAAGAAAATAATCCTCAATTTTGGTGTCAGACAGTGTCTCATTGAGGTTGGCTGAGTGGGCAGCTGTTGTCAGAAGGTCTTTGTATTTTCATTTGTTTTTATTTGCTTTATGTGGGTTTGCTCATTTCTGTTCACTTTTAGCATAAAAGTATTATGTTTTAGTGTCATTTTTAAGTTTCATGGATAGTTTTGCTTGTTATGGTGACGATGGCAGTATTTGTCAGATTGTAAGATTTAAGAAGTTCAGGACAACACAGTATGAGTAAATTTCTCAAACCTAAGCTGAACTATACATATAGGTGTGTGTGTGTACACACACACACACACACACACACACACACACACACTTATTTGTTTATTTATTTTTATTTTCTACATTTTGAAAATGTGAAGGCTTTTTAAGTTTGCATACATGTCGTGTAGTGACTGTCCCTGTACACTAGGGGTCCTCAGTCCATTATCGATCAGAGGCAGACATACCAGCCTAACTGCAGCTGCTAACAGTAAACATATTATATCTGGGTCAGTGCGTGAAAAATCAGTGACTCCCACATGAATCAGCTGATTTTTTTCATGTACAGTAACTTTATTTAATGAAGCAGTTTTACCCTCATACTTTAAATATTCTCACAGTTACATGCCTTCAAAGTGTACATATGCAAGTTGAAATTTGGTACTTTTAAATTATTTTACCACGACTGTGCTCTCATAACTTAACTCGTAACCCCCAACTACATTAAACTTTAAGAAAAAAACAAAACAAAACAAAAAAAAACACCACTCATAACCCAGTTTAAAAATAATGCAAACACTTGCAAGACTTGCATTATTTACTTCAACGTGTGAAGGTTGAAGCTCACTTTAATATCAAAGCCTGATTCTATAAACGCAGGCAATGATTTTAAGTGTAAATAAAAATCGTATAAACCCCTATTTTATTCAAATTAGAACACAGAAACCACTTCAGGTGTTTGAGAAAACTGACATTTTTAAGAAAAATAGGAGCTTATTTGGAATTTGATTTTAGCAACATGGCTCAAAGGTTTATCAGAAGCAAAGGTGGGCAGAAGATGATGCAAAACACTGCATCTACTAACTGAAACAGATTTAAAAAAAAATGTTCCTCTCGCTCTGTTCAAAAGCCTGCACCTCTGATGGTATGTGGGTTCATCATCAGTGGAAAGGCACCATCAGTGCTGAAAGGTATATACAAGCTTTAGAGCATCATATGCACCGTCCAGACATCTTTTTCAGGAAGGGCCTTCCATATTTCAGCAGGACGCTACTAAACTTTTCCAGCTCCATATTTTTGTACTTGGACTCTTTTATAGTAGCTTTGCATGATCATCAGTTTAAAATAATCCTTCTTTATCTTATCCTGGACCTTGAAGCAGCCCTTCAAGTCACCCTTTGTCTGTATAACAAATTGGTACCTCCTCCTAGTTTAAGCCCACCTTTATTCTGATTGGCTGTCCCTCGTAAACATAAGTGGGTGGGCCTTCTGTGCCTGAAATGAATATGAAATTAAGAAGGGAAGTAGCCTTTTTTTCCCCCTCTTTTCTTTAAAAACACTTAAAATGAACTAAAACTGCTGTACTTCAGGTGCATAGTGACACGCGTTGTTGAGCATGTGCACTTACGTTCCAAATCTCCTCCTCAGATCACCCAACACTGGAGCCTCGGCACTTTGTCGACGAGCGGGTGGTGAACGAGCACCATCAGGACTACATGTTTCTAGAGTGCATCAAGTTCATCAATGAGGTGGGGAAATCAAACTCCAGCAAACGTCCACCTGTGTCATTTTATTCACCTGGGTGACCCACTGGTTAGAGGAAATATTAACAGCCTGAGGTCCTCTAGGTTGTGCCCCACAAAATTTAATTTTAGGTTTTTTTACTTCAGTTTGTTCGGCCTCATTTGGTACTAGGGCTGCCACGATTAGTCGACTAGTGACGATTACGTCGACTATTAAAATCGTTGACGACTAATTTAATAGTCGACGCGTCGGTTGACGCTTTGTAAGATCCCGAAAGGCGCAGGAATAAGTGGTAGTATTTAAGAGTGTAATAACGGACTGAAACAGAAGATGGCAGCACTACATGTCCTGGGATACCAGCTGCTGTTAAACCCCGAAGAAGAAGAAGCAGTGTCCGGTTTCATAGCTGTGTCCAAATTTAGCGGCCGCATCCTTTGGATGCCGCATTTGTAGGCCAATTACGTTACAGCGACACGATGAAGCCTGTCCAAATTTCGAAGACTCCCCCAAACGTGGCCGAAAAATGAGTCCTTCATTTCCCCAGATTTGAAGAATGGGTCGGGTGTATCCTTCGTGGCCCAACCTATCTTAGAGTTCATAAAGCGGCCCAGCCAATTCCAGTTTTCAACAATGGCGGCAGCTACTTAGTTTTAATATTACTCTTATTATTCTTTCTGGGTCACAAAATAAACGTTTAATATATTTTCAGGCGAGAATGTAGCTGTGTAAACCTCAAATATCTGCTCAGTTTATCAAGACATCACATATTTGCAAAAGTGCTCCGACGTTTTCGGAGATGTCTCTTACCCACCTGCTCAATAGCTAGAGGGTTCAAGGCTCACTAGAGCCGGCGAGAACAGTGATCTCCCGGCACATTATTTTCAAACCCCCTACTCAGGTTAAACATGATATATAAGTCACTCAGATAATTTAAAAATGTAATTGTTTGGCTTTTTTCAGTGTTTTATTTGTTCCTCAGTAAATTGGTTTGGCTGAGATTAAAGTTGTAGTTTTTACACAGCTGAATAAACGTCAAACAGAACTGATTAAACAGAAGTGTGAAATGGTCGAGAATTTACTCCAGTGTCCTGTTAAATTTTACATAGAAAGAACAGACGGCTGAGTTTATTAAACTCCATCGAGACAATCTGCAAATTTCATTTAAAAGTTTAATAAACTATCATCTTGTCTTTATTTTCAGTTAGCACATACCTTAAACACTTCAAGCTGTAAGCTAATGATAGCTATATAAGAGGAGACGCATGCTGGTGCAATAAGCTGTACGTTTTACGGCCAGTGGATGCATGATCTGATTAGTCGACTATCAAACTAATCGTTTGTGGCAGCCCTATTTGGTACAACCTTGTTTTGTTAACCTGCTTCAGTTCAACGTTTTTGGGATGTGTTTATTTATTGGGACATATTTTTATGACCCATCCTACACCCCTGTTAAAACTAAATGTTATTACTTTTAAACAGGGTTATATGACAGATCATAATTTTCTTTTTCTTTTCTTTTCTGGTTGCCTGACTATATTTAGAGGTACTTCACAGGAATTTCTACTCTTCTCTTGTAACAGAAATAAAGCAAAGTTTGAATATTTGCCTCCCACAGCAAATAGGGGGAAGACTCCAACCAACAGCTGGTATCAAATTACGGAAACATGTTTTCAGAACTTACCATTACAAACAGTTTAGTTCACTTTTCTCTCTCAATCTAAAAGCCTCGACTCTGAGCTCCAGCTCCTCCATTTCTGATTGTTGCCTGATGGGAAATATTTTAACTTTTACAAAATTTTTTGAATTGAGGTCAGTTAGTTTCATAGCATCAACTTTGTGTATAATCTTGCCATGCAAGATAGAAATTGTGGTCAATATGATAGCTGCATGATGTAAGTCTCCTGATCAACCACATCCTAACGATTCTGGAGGCTGTTTGAGAAAACAGAATTTAATGTCACGTTCAAGAAACCAGTTTGAGGTCCTTTAACATTTGTTTCATGGTGTGTTATGCTTGTGGTAGTGGGTATCATAGGATGGCTACACGGTGGTCAAAATTTCCAATTTCGTGTTGACCAGGCACCATTTTTCATTTTCTGTTGTCCAGTTTTGGTGAGCCTGTGCAGGTCTTACCTGCCATGAGTGGCGTAGGAGTGGTGTGGCCTTCTGCTGCTTTAGCCCATCTGCTTCATGTTATGCATTCAGATGATCTTCTGCACACCTTGGTTGTAATTTGAGTTTGCTGCCTTCCAGTCACTTTTGCTGCTCATTCTGATGCTCGGTTTGAACTTCAGCAGGTCGTCTTCAGCATGTCTGCCTGCTTAAATGCACAGACTTGGTGCCATGTGATTGGCTGATTCGGTTAACGACCATCTGAGCAGGTGTGCCTAATAAATTGACCAGTGAATTCATATTCTATACTGTTAGCAGTGTACAACTAAGCATTTTAGATGTAACATATGTTTGTAAATGTATTGTCACCGTCCTGTAGATACACACGTGTTTTGAAGCAGTTTGTCTGCATTCAATCAGATTTTATTTTCATGAATAGGAGCAGCTGAAAAAACCCTTTAATCACATTTAAGCTGGTTTAACAGAAGAGTCATATTGTTTATTTTGTTTTTGTGATTGTGATTTATTTCAGATCAAAAGCAATAAAAAGCTAAAAAATAAGCAAAAACCTTTTAAAGAAAGGAACACTGGAAAACTAGTGTTTCAAGAATTGGCCTTTTTGTAGATGTAGAGGTTAAGCGAGCCTGTAAATGACCTTTGTTAGCAGGACGTCAGCTCCCAGCTTTTTTTTTTTTTTCTTCACCTTCACTGTTTGGCTCAACAGTCTCCTCGCTCTGCATCACAATAGGACGTGGGTTTGTCCACGTGTGCGCTGCTGCCATCTAATGGACAGCATGACCACTGTAAATGCATTTAAGATTTTTATAAACCACTTCATCAGAGGGGGTTTAATCTCATTTCTGATTGGTATACAATCTGTGTGTGTCGTGAGACATTGCATGTAGATTTAGCTGTTAGAAGTAAATAGTTGGACCACAGATGAATGTGGTTTTGTCCAGGAAAAGGAAGATGAAGAGGGAGGAGGAGGGAGAAAGGAGGCAGATGGATTTTGTTGGGAACATGCCAGAGCAGGAACCGTTTGCTTTGTTTGGGGTTTTTGGAGGAAAAGGAGGGGAGGGAAGTAGATGAGGGCGTCGGTGGAGTGACTACATCCTTTTCCTCCTTCCCTCTCCTCCCTGACCTCTCCCTCCTCCTCTTCCTCCTCCTCTTCCTCACGGTCATGGAAGGATGCTGCCGCTGTGTCCGCGGAGCTCGTCAGCTGGCTCACAGCTTGTTTTTTCAAGCTTTTGTTTTCTTCTTTATCACTTTTCTTCAACTTTGGTTAGTTTTTATGTGAAACTTAAAGCAGGTAGTGTGTTGATTAGATACTAGCCTACACAACAAGCACGAGGCTGATTCTGTATGTTTGTGGCTGTCTTTGGTTGTTTGTCAAAGTTGTATTAAAGCAACAGATCTTCCTCTGTGGAAACTACCAGAATATTCCCATTAAAATATGTATTGTGTCTCAGTGTTAAAAAGGTTTTGAGATTGAGGGGGAAAAAAGAAAGTCTTTCCAGCCGCACCACACTTACCTCAGCAACACCATAGCATGTCATTGCAAAGGAAGAATAAATGTTTTCTTCTGTATGATGGCATCACACAGGCACAGATAAAAAAATCAAACAATTTCACCCACCAAAACTGGAGCTCAGACTTCTTGAAGATTCTGTTAGTGCGAATCTCCAAAGATGCCAACACCACAAACACAAACTGCTCGAGAAATTCAACTCAGGGGCTCCAGTTAGCTGAAGTGAAACAGACTAAGAGACAATCCATAAGTTTTTAGACAATGGCGCAATTTTTCTAGTTTTGCCTGTGTGCACCACCACAGTGGTTTATAAACCAAGCAGTCCAAATGTGATTGAAGTGTAGACTTTAATTGAGGAGCTCTAACACAAGTATTACATCCTTATTATTGTAGGTTCTTTGCCTTACAGTATAAAGCAGCTTTAGGTGACTGTTGTTGTCTGTTTGGTGCTATATAAATAAAATAAAATTGAGTTGAATCGGCAGCACATGGACGTAACTTCGCTGTCTGAAAAAGGAAGTCCCTGCCGAAATACTTAAAACCTGCATTCAAACCTTAAAACCTGAGAAAAAAAAAAAAAACCTGCATTCAGTCTGAAGGCCACCAGACGGTAGTTGATACAGATACTCTTCCTTTTGAAAAGTAATTGGACAGTTCACCAGGAAATAGTGTCATAATTGAATTAAGCAGATTAAAGATCTGAAGCTGATTTCAACTGATCTGGTAGCTTTTCGCATGAACTTTCAATATGAGGTCCAAGAAGATGTTGATGGAAGTGAGGGAGGCCCATCATTGGGCTGTGAAACCAAAACAAACCTGTCAGAGAGGAAGAAGAAACTCTAGCTGTGGCCATATCAACAGTCTGGTACACTTAAAAATAAGGAAAGCACCAACCAGCTCAGCAACATCAAAAACCCTGAAAGATCACAAGATGATTTTTTTTTTTTT
>NW_005187616.1:617575-638652 GCF_000239375.1 Pundamilia nyererei | reverse complement strand
TCTGAAATGTCGTTCAGCAGTGAGCTGCTGACCAAAAAATAATCCAGACGAGAGTAGGAGTGATGGACATGTGAGAAAAAAGTATATTCCTTACTGGTGGGGTGAAGGGAGCGCCATGCATCGCAAAGACCAAAGTCGCTCATATACAGTTTGATTATATTTATGAACTGCCAATTATGCTGAGTTCCCGCTGTATTGAGCCTATCCATGTCTTCATTTAGTCCAAGTCACAAGATGATTTAAAGCTGATGATCACAGAATCGTTTTCATTGTTAGTAAAAACAACTTCACAGCATCTACCAACTCAAGATTGGTATCGAAGAGGTCTGCGTCTACACTCGAGAGACACCCTAATAAGGAGTGTAAACCCAAGGTTTACAACAAAGAGCAAACCACCGGTTATACTCAAGAACAGGAAGTTAATGTTGAACCTTCAAAATATGCCCAAAAACCAATGAGAGAAGTCACAGTGTCTTTATCCACCTTTGTTTTGAAGTTGCACCATTATGCGGGTCAAAAACTTTTATTTTGAAAGGAAATATTCAGTAAAACCCTTCAAAGTAAACACTTTCCATTAGATTTAAGACAGGATTAGCTTGGGATTGCCTGTGTGTCCATAAAATAATGCAAGGTTTCTTTCCAGCTTACTCTTTGTGTCTATAAATGCACTTTAAACACACTTTGTTTTTCTTTGTAAACAGTCTGATACACACGATAACACACATCTTCAGCGCCCTTTCCTTTCTTGGATGTGTTACTGGCCTAATTCAGTCTCGACTGCCGGCGTGTTTGTCCTCATTTGTTTACTGTTGCCTGTAAGCATATACTCCACTCCATACCCGAGGATTTTCCTCCCATTCACACACATGTGGATACTTCAGACTCTTTTTTTTTTTTCTTTTTTTTTTTCATTTAAACACAAGGCTCTCGTGTGTGTGAGAGTGTGTGTGTGTGTGTGTGCGTCCTAAACATGAGTCACTTCCTTCCCCACATGCTCTTGTGAATCACTCCTTCCTCCAGGGAATACGGGCTGTCTCCACCCCCTCCTCCATGCCCTTCCCCCCCCCCATGTGTTCTCATGCGAGGCCCTGGAAAGTGTCTGGAGCTGTGTGAGGAGCCGGGGGTTGGATGAGGGGGATGGAAAGAAGGAAAAAAAGAAAAAAAGGAGGGGGTTGTTAGATTGATTCCCCTCAGGGTCTGGGTTTGGGTTCCTCGGCCCTCCTGGGAGAAAATGGTGGGAAAGCCGTTGATGCGCCTCACTTTTTAATTTATGCATTTAGAAATTCATACATTTGTTTTTGTTTGTGTGTTTCTGAGCTTATGCAGAATGTATTAATTTTGAGGTGATTGCTGGATGAACAATCAGCCTTTTGTTCTTTTTAACATTCATCAAATCACTAAAAGCCCCATAATCAATGTAGCAATAATTATTATTATTAAAAAAAAGCTTGTAATCAGAAGCTTTCTGCATGTCTCTATTGTTAAAAGTGTGACTGAAAGCTCATTATTCATTCGTGTAACAGAGAGACATAAAAGTTAACTGTGAAATGAAAACTAATTATATTATGATTTATATCTCATGTAATGTTTGGTATCATAGCTGAAAAGGAACAATCCACCTGTTAAGTGATGACATATCAGCTCTGTTTCCGGCTCATTCCCAGTCTCTTTGGCTTCTTTTTAGCACCATTCATGTCTTTAAGCTCAGTTTTTAATAATTCACAGTGTAGCTACAAATCATGGGTTTGCAGTGTTTTGGTCAACAAAATGTTGGAAATCAGGAAATCATGGCAAATAGAAACTGTGGGCTCTCAGCCTGCCAGCCGTTGGTCAGTTTCTTGTAGTAGCCCTCTCTCGTTTGGAGTTTTTTGGAGTCTTTTTCACAGGCCTCAAATCTTAGACTTGGTTCTAGATTAGGCTTTGGCACAGACTTGAAAATGAGGATTAAACGAATTGTGTAAATTGGATCTGGCAGAAAGCCTACCAAATGGTATCACTCCATTCCTTAGGTGCCTGCTCTGGTTTGCATCTCTGTGTAGAACGATTCAACATGCAGCAAGATAACGTGCTCAACCACACCTCCCAACTTGACTCAAAAATGACTCAAAGACTAAAGAAGACCGAGAGGTTGTCACACTTCCTCTCAAGTCCCATGACCTTGACCCTACTGGACCCTAATCGAGACTGATATCACAGGAGCTTTAGGATCTTCCGTGGAGTCCAAACAACTCGAGTGGTGCTGCCATTGAAGCTAAAGCGAGAGAAACAAAAACTCACAGATTCAGCCTTTGACTGCTGATATTTGTTAAGATGATACCATTTATAATGAAACAGTTTGTTGTCATGTTTTGGACTCCACAGTTTCTATCTTAAATCAGCATTTTATGAATTCAAACATTATCTTCATGTTTCTCTGCATGGAATTAAGAAAGGAGGGTGACAGCTTAAAAAAAGTCTCATGAAACCCTGATTAGAGGTTAATCAGTTATTTATAATTGCAAAACAGTTTCTCTTCAAACTCTGAAATGTCACATTTGAAACTCTAATTACTAACCTTTTGGTGTTAGCAGTGGATCACATGACTGTGTGTCATGGAAGAAGACCCTGCAGTTGTTTGTGTCTTTCAGCTCATTGTTTTGGTTGTAAGGTTTGCAGCGTAGTCTTTACAGCTTTATCAGCTGCTGATTTTCAGCCAATAAACATTTAACTGATGTCTTATCACCTGTTGAAGTTGTGTGCGCTTTTACTCATCTGATCGGAGTCTTTCGTACCTTAAACAGTTAATCACATGTCGTTGGTTCTATACATCCAATCAGAACAGTTCTTCATTAGAAATGGAAAGTAGAATTTTCTTTTTGGCATCAAGAGATTGCATCAGTTTCTTTAAGGCGGAAGTTCAGCTAATTTGAGCTTTTTCTTTTTCTCCCTAACTCGATCCTTTGTTCATAGCTTGTCACTCTTTGGAATGCTGTCAGTAGCTTCATGTGACTGCCAACCATAGACTGTCTGCAAAAGTTGGACATGACCCTTTGGTTTCTGGAATCCATGTTTTGGAGCCTTGGTGTTAGCATTTTGGCAACCTTGTTGTTTGCGTCTTTGTGTTTAGAGCCAGAACTGATTGTAGTTAGATGAGATGGTGACATGCTAAGATATTAGCTAACTTAAGACTTTTAAACTTTAATTATTTGATCTTTTTCACATTGTTTACATATTTATTGTCAGTAAAGGACTGTATGTCCAGTTTAGTGACTCCCAGCACATGATATGATATCATCATCAAGCACTTTTCTACACCTTAATACTTTCTGTCAAACATTCACACTCTGGAAAACTTCAGTATTTTGCTCAAGGATACTTTGGTACGCAAGGGATCAAACCACAAACCTTCTGATTAATAGATGACCTGCTCTACCTCCTTAGCTATAGCCATACAAAGTGTTCCTCCAACTTCATAATGAGTGTTGTTCCTAGATCGTTAATGGAACTGACCAATCACCTTTCTTTTGACATTGCTTCAAAATGGCCACGCCCCCAACAACCCCTGTGGTTTCAAAGATGTGCCATCATCTGGTCAAAGTGATTGAACACTCACCAAAGCCTCTTACGCCAGTCTGTTTGTACCATACACATCATGTTTTGTCCCTGTCTCGCCTTTACAGGTCTATAAATAATTTTGGGCAAATGTTGACTTTTTAGTCTTTTAAGGTCTGCAGGAGTTTACACATTTAGAGTTTTCACCGTGTAAAAGAAAAGAAGTAATGGCCGTGGAAACCTTTCCTACCAAGTAAATGGGTTATATTTGGAATCCTCTGCATCTGATTCAGTTTAAAATGGCCAAAGCTCCATCAGTGGAGAAACTCTAGCCTTATAAAAGCTACCTTTACCACCCACAGGGGGGCTGTTTGAAGCTCTAAGACAGATTTTGGAGTAAAAAGGTTGAAATACTATCTTTTAAAAAAGTATTTAGGCATTGCGATGAAGTGGATTAAGGAGATGTAGAATTTAAACTGTGTCTCTCTTTGTGTGCAGATGAAGACGGGTCCGTTTGCTGAACACTCCAACCAGCTGTGGAACATCAGTGCCGTTCCCTCCTGGTCCAAAGTCAACCAGGGCCTGATCAGAATGTACAAAGCTGAGGTACGCCTGCTCTCCCCCCCATCCCCCACCCCCCAGTCTCACTGACCATTCATCAGTCTGACAAACGGCTTGCTGTAGAATCCAAATCCAAAACACAGAGAGAACAATTCAAATCAGAAGTTTACAGATCAGATAAACAGGGGCAATTCTAGAATCAAACCTCATATTTTCATGCACATGGTGCCTTGCAATTAATATTAATGTAATATGCTTCTTGCAAACACATTCAGTCCTTTTCACCTTTGCAAACCTAAATTGAACTAGATAAACATTTAAATGTTTGTCTTAAAATGTAGTGTCTAAGAATGACTGGGAATAAATAATCACAGTTCTTAATATAATTTACTGGTTTTAACGTGAGAATTTTAGTTGTGAACCTGAAGCAAAAGCTCAATAACTTTGACCATAATTTTCCAAACTAAGTAAAAGAACAATTTGTAGGAAAGCGAATAATAGCTTTTTTTCAGTCCCTTGTACTCCAAGCAATTAAAAAAGCTCATAATGCCACATTAAACATCTGGACAAAATACAAACGAATACTAGACTTGCTATAACCTGTAACCTGTCTCCAGTAGAGAAGTTGGGCAATGCTTTGTTTTGTTTTTTCAGGGGTGATGTTATCAAAGTTATGGTTGCTCGAGCCCTGCCAAAAGGGTCTAAACTCGTCAATCCATGTAAAGCACTTTACTTCATTTATTCTAGTGTGTTTGTACCACTCATACCTGTCTTTTTTTATACTGCAAAGGGAGCTGTATCTCTCAGGTGGACCAGTTTATGTGAAATGAATGGTGTGACAGGTATACTGCAGGGTATATTCCTCCAGTTTAAAGTCTTCACTGTGGAAGCAGAATTAACTGCTGTGTGGTGTTGAACTGAAAATCTGCAGCCATGCTAACAGATCACATCTACTGTTTCAATTTTTTCCACATTTTGAATCCTAATTGTAACACATTCATACACGCAGTTGCAGTAATTTTGGTTGTAATAATAATAATACACAAATACTAGCTCTCAAACATCTTAGGTTGCCTGTCAATACATTTAACCCCACAGCAGCCATATTATTGGTGAAAATAGTGGGCATAGACCTTATAATGCTTTTTAAATAAGTGAACTATAAAAAAAAAATATAACTGTATAGTTATTAGGAAAGATGGAAATAAGTTATAAAGATCTAAAGTGTTTTTTGCAGCAGACTGTAAAAATGTTTATTTCTGGTGTGCAGTTGGACATTTTAAATTGGGAGTCTATGGGTATGGACTCGCTGTGGGAGCCTCAAGTGGATTTTAGAGGAACTGCAGCCGCCATGTTTGTTTCTTCCCAAGTGGGATCTTTTTGAATGTGTGGTCTTCCAAACTGAAAGTCACGGCTGATTTCTTGAAAGATTTAAGTGACGTCTGAAGCTCTTTTCTTTTCTCCTGCTGCACTGCTGTAGCTTTTGTGGTTTCGTGAACCCAGTTAGGCAACATGCAGTCAAAAAACTGAAATGCACACAAAAAAAACATTCTTCTGTAAACTGGATTTCTTGTAATTCTTCACCCGGACTCAGGAAACTGCGTTTTCTTGTTTATGTGACATTTAAAAAGTCAAGTTAACGCCGACTGAGACCAGAAAATGCCCAGACTGGCTGTGCTTTTAGGGAGCGGAGGAGCGAGGCAGGAAAGGGTTAAGAGAGAATGGAATTACGTGTGTGTGTGTGTGTGTGTGTGTGTGTGTGTGTGTGTGTGTGTGTGTGTGGGCGGTTGGGGGGGTTGTCTAAGCCCGTTCTCCCCGCCTGCATGCCCACATCCTGTGTTTTCCAGAGCAGCCTGTGAGTCTTCCCAAAGAGCTGAGGGGCCAAGCTGTCTGCCTTCCCCTCCTCCTCCTCCTCCTCTGCCGTTCCCTTCATTAAATCCTCCCCTCCCTCTGTCCCGACCTTCCTCCGAGCCTGGAGCAACCATCAGCAGACTTGCATTCCTCTCTCCCTTTTCCTGGCCCCACACAGGGTTTCGAGCAGAGAGCCGGAGTAGACCTAGAAAGAGCCGAATTCACCATTTTTAGTCTGAGAGGAGTTCATTCTGGGGCCTCGCTGGCTGTTTTGAAGCATCTGAATTTGTGAAATAAAACACAAACACAGGAAAAACAATGCTAGAGGGACTAGAGGAGTGTGTATTGTAATAGTTTAAATAAAGAAACTGCCAGGATCCTAGTTGCCAGTGATTTTTAGCCCTTTTACAAGTGACATATTTATTTTTCCCCATAATCTTCTGAAATCAGGCAAAAAATTAAGTCTGGAAGGTAGAAAACGCTTTAAAAAACACAGGCCATACTTTTTGTTAGATCACAGTGAGTGTGTAATTTGCTAAAAGAGGTACTTTCAAGTCAAACTGAAGGAAGGTCATGCATTTGCTGAGGAGTGTTTCCTGAAGGTGATTAATAAACATGTTAAAGAGCAACTATTCTACCTTTGCTGTCACATTGATATTAAAATAGGCTACTCAGACACTCGTTTTCACCCAGTGGACCTCTATGCTGTCACAGAGAGAGGAGGTTGCCCATATACCCTTATATGGGCAACTTGAGCACAAAAGACCCAGGCCCTTCTGATTACTAGGACCAGCCAATAAAAAGCTAAAATGGCTAAATGCTACCACTCACTGTTCAAAAATGAGTCCACAATAAAAAAAAATAGCTGTATTGGTGTATGTGATGCTAACAATGGAAATTCCAGCAATGCTCACACAGCGCCCACGTGCTAGTCAAAGCCGCTGTGACCTGAAACATACGTAACTTTAAGCCTTAATGAAATGTAAACAGGTAAGTTATTTTAAAAAATCCACCCCCTGTACATTTATGACAGGTTAAACTATCCATAGAGGCCAAAACTCTTTTATTTCTGCTGTAAAGTTGTCCCTTTTAACATGGGAGTCTATGAGGACTGAGTGACCAGTAAAGCCAGCCTCTGGTGGATGTTAGAGGAACTGCAGCCTTTGGCACTTGATGTTTCAGGTCTGGAGTTTACTGCCTGGGTTATTATAAAGCGATCAGGGTGCTGTTAAATTGCTCTCTGATTAAATTAGACGGTGGGTGGGTGAGTAAGCGACTCTGGCGAGTGTTCTTGAGCAGCGGTGCGGCTCGCTGATGTGTTTTTAATCGTTCCTGGAGGACAGCGGAGCTCTGTGAAGATTGGGAAAAGAAACGTAAACAGCCCTTGATAGCAGGAAAAATAGAAGTTATCACCACATAAAATGGTCAGCAGTTAATTAGAGAACAAAATGAACCACTGTAGGTTAACTGCTGTGATGGTTTATCAAAGTAACTTCTCAGTAGCGTTAATTGCATGTGTGTTATTGTTCTGCTAACGGTCTGTGACAGATAACCTACACAGGCTTTTAATGCTGTGTGTGAAGAGTTGGGCTGTGATCAATGACCGTTTGATGCTTTTACAAGTTAAACATTGATTGAATATCTGTTTAGACAAAAGGTCTGTGAGGCGTGTTTTTCCACCCCAGTTCTGCCCACATGATCGTGACCGATAGTGTCACGGCACAGACAGCCCGAACGCTCCTCCCATCCCCCCACCGCCGCTCCCCCCCCAAAAAACAGGTCCGTGTGTGCACACAAAGAGCCTCCTCTGGGCTCCTCCACAACTGTTCTGAACGGAGTCGGCATGAAAGACCGGTGGAAAGAGTTCAGGTCGGGGCGAGCCATTTGCTGTGGCTGGTCTCTGTGTGTGTGTGTGTGTGTGTATGTATATATATATGTATAAATAAAAATTTTAGGGGTGCAACGATACACAAAATTCACGGTTCGGTTCAGTTCAATACTTTGGTGTCACGGTTCGATATTCTTTCAATACAAAAAAAATGTTCATGCCTTTTTAATTTGTCATTTATTAAAATTATAAATATATATTTTAACTCAAAAGCACAGTTTTTAAATTTACTGTTGCTGAAACAACAAAGGGATAAAATAATAAATCTGTCTGATGGAGAAATCACTCATCTTTGGAAAAGAGAGTTTATTACAGAGAAATGTCTCTTTCCAAAATAAAAGCTATATTATCCGCTTCTTCTGGGCTATATTCTCAGCAGCATATTAAACATATCAGGTCCCCATAAGGAGAATCATGTGCTAATGGCTGTCTAAATGACTCGGGTAGTTTGTAGCATGCGTGCTTGTTGTTTTTGTCTGCTTTCACTTGTCTTTGCACTAGGATGATGTCGGCGTAAAGGTACAATCTGAAACGACGTTAATGCCACAACACAGCAAATCATCGATTAAAATCGATTCTGGCTTGGATAACGTGATATCGATTCATTAAAATCCTGAATCGATTTTTTTTTTATATAAATGTATTTTGCCCAAAATTCCAGAATCTCAGGTGAAACGTCTCAAAATTTTGACAACCACCAAACATTTTAAACAGTAAATGAGAGCAGGTACACGGCTTCTGCACAAAGACGTAAACACAAAGCACGGACCGCGGATCAGAATCGGTGAGATGTGGCTTTCTCACCCGACGGCACGGACACGGTCGGGGCTGAAAGCCGACAGCTCGCTGATTCTGATGTTTCGGCGGGTCCACGCTTTGTGTTTACGCCCTTTTTGCGCTGATTCTAAAGCTGTTACTTTTATCTCTCTCCAAACAATATTGACCGAACCAGCAGCAAAAGAAGATCCAAACTAAGCTTCACATAAACATCGTCATGGACTCCCTCTGACTTTTGCTGTTTTGCTTCCACCACAATAAAATCACACTTCATGCACAGCTCTCTCTCTCTCTCTCTCTCTCTCTCAGTGTACTTCAAGAACAGTTTCCCGTCTATCCCCGAAATCTGTTTTCTGCATTATTCGCTTGCTTGTTACACACAACCCTATGGTGTTTACAGCGCTGTCGGCCAATGTTTTTTTTTTCCCTTTTACTCACTTCCAAAAAGAAAACCTAATTTCTGCCGTTCAATAGGCTTCTGAACAAATGTAAACTTTTTAAAATTATACAAAATGCAAAACGCTGTGTCTCTAATAAAACCTCTGTAACTTCAGAGTTAACGTTCATATGTTGATTAATGGTTTTCTTTCGTTTTTGATGTGCTGCAGAATATTTTTTATAAAACCCCAGGCCAGGAAAATCACCTTCATGTTTTTCTGTGTTTTATCTTCAGCTACTTTGACACAAAGGCATCTGCTGTGATGCTCACACCTTTGATAAATTCTGGAAAGTGTCAGCTTCCTTTTAATAGATACAAAAATATGTAAATGTACTGATCTGAATTATAATATTTCTGACTGTCTGAGGCAAATTTTCCCAGATTCAAATCGAATTGAATCGAATCGTGGATCAAATCGATTCAGGACCTTGTGAATCGGAATCGAATCGATTCTAGAAATCAGTGACGATACCCAGCCCTACTAAACACTGTTTCAAATTAGCTAAAAAATGGCAGTCAGCCACTTAATTACGTAGTTCTCTATTTCTGATATCTGCTGACGTTAATTTTACAAGTTTTTGGTCCTCGCGTGGTTCATATTTCCTTTACATTTCCTTTACATGCGTACTCTTTCCTCACTTTCTCATCGTCTTGAGTTCGCCTGTACTTTATTGTCCCCTTTAAAGCATGTTTTTCACTCACACTTGTTCTCCAGTTTCTCTGCACTTGTGTATTAGTTTCAAATGTGTGTTCGCTGTCACACAGAAAGTACACATTCTGACAGTATTTCAGAGTAACCCTGAGATCACAGTTAGCCATTTTACTTTTTTTACATCTGTTTGCTGACTCGTGTTTCTCTTCCCCTTAACCTGTCATATACATCTTTGTCTTAGTTTCTCAAATATATTTTGTATATTTTCTTCCCACAGTAGTTCCACTTGTGATATTATCTTGAGTTCACCTGGACCTTATTATCCCCTTTTAGATTATTTGTTTTCATTTACGTCTGCCATACGATTCATCTACACTTTTGTTCTTTTGTTGTTTCAGCTGTCACAAAAAATGTTCAAATGGACAAATTTAGATACTTTTGATATTATATTTCAGATCACAGTTAGCTTGCTACTTCTCTGAAGCAAACTGAGATATCAAGTCTTTTTTCCTGCCTGTTTTTCCTTTGTTTTCAGTGTTTGGAAAAGTTCCCCGTGATCCAGCACTTCAAGTTCGGTAGCTTGCTGTCCATCCAGCCGGCAAAGCCTTGACCCTCATGCGAGGAAACGCGATGGAAAAGACCAAAATCCCAACTCGTTGGAACCTGCAGTTTCCCTTCCTCTGGCGTCCTCACGTGCAAATCCGACAGTAGCAAAAGACAACCACATGTAGTGTGACACCTCATCCCCTCATGGGCACGCGTGTGGTCATGAAAGCTTGCAGATATCCATAACTTTAATGCAAAGGTGGAAGAAGAGCTTTGTGAATCTGGAGCATCACATTTTTGTCATGTTATTTAAGTGATGGATAGAGTTTGAGGGACTTTTGTTTTGTTATCAGGTTTGCTCATTGGTGCTTTATATTTAAATTTGACACTGGAGTGGATAAAAATATGACTTCTTCATAATCTTCTGCCATAGTTCCATCTTCGGTTTTACTGCTTTTTCAACCAAATGTTTGCATTTGTTTTCTTTTTTGCAGATGTACCAATAATTAAATTTCCCATTTTGCCCAAACTTCTCATTCATAATTTGACATGAAAAATGTACTCTATATTTTATACTTTAAGAAATGTATTGTGGGAAAAGTAACGGATTAGATTTGACTGTCTTTGCATGAAAGCTTTCTTTTTCATTAGTTTTCTGTCCCTCGCTGTCACCGTCAGTAGTGTAAACCGGTGTCTTCTTCCAATCCCGGCCCAGTCTGAATCCATTTATTTCATCTGACATCAGCTCCAATAGTAAATACTGTAAATTGACAAACCATGAATAAATTCCTGTGGTTGTTCTGTGCAGCTTTTTCCTGAAAACGCTCACCACAAACAAAAGATTTATGATTTCTCTCTCCTGCTTTACATTTTACGTGTTCTAAAGCCGTTTTAATTTAATAAAAGAGAAGCTATTTTTGTGACCCCCAAAACTTGATTTCATACATTTCACCTCTCCGTGCACTTGATTTGTCTTCATATTTTCAGTGTAACATTAAAGCCACTATATAAAGTCCTGTGCACAAGTCTTGAGCCACCCTTCATTTCTTAATTTCTGGGGGGAAAGTATGAAATGCATTTATTGAAACGTGCAAACACCCTTAACTCTCTTAATCAAGCTGCCCATAATTGCACTAGGTAATCTTCAGAAATAGTTCTTTTTCAAGGACGTTCCAAGGTCTTTGTGGGATGCTGGCTGACACTTTCTGGGACTATGATCCCGCCCTACCTCTGCGTCAGTCAATGACTGATCATTTCCCACTGTGTTTTTCTGTCAGCGTATGCTTTTGCTGCATTGGCAGTGTGTTTGGGATCACTGTCATGCTGACAAACGAAGGTGCGGCCAATCAGATGCTTTCCAGGTGGTATTACATTTTGTATCAAAATCTGACTGTACTTGTCTGCTATCAATTTTGACAAGCTCTCCAACAACATTGGCTGAAATGCAGTCCAAACCATGACAGAGCCTCCACTGTGTTTTACAGATGGCTGTAGTTAGTCACTGTTGTACTTCAGTGCATACTGACGGTGATTTGAACCAAAACTGAAATTTGGATTCATCACTCCATCAGACCGGTTTTCACTGATTTTCAGTCCAGTTATTATGTGATGTGGCTCATATCTCAGCCCTGTCTCCCTTTCTCAGTAATGGCTTCTTGGTGGCCATTCTTCCACTGGGACCATTTCTGACGAGGGTTCAGTGAATGGTAGATGGATCAACTGAAGCTCCAGAATGCGTTCCATGTCAAAGTAGACCAAGTTTTCTACTACTAGCTCTTTGGGAATCGCCTTGTTGATGAAAAAATACGCCCACCTTTTATAGAGTACGGTGAGTTCAAGGGACGTGTTATTAGACGATGAGGTCGACAGACACATGTATGCAGGTGCTTTTGGAACCTAAATGTTGAGAGGTACGTCTCAGGAGCAAGAAATGTTTTTCATTTTTTCATTACTACATCTTTTTTTTAGTTTTTTAGTTTTATGTCTGCTTTCACTCGTTTTAATCTCTTTCCTTTCCCCTCATTTAGTTGTTGAAGTTGACGTTTTCAATAATAAATTTTATTAAAAAGTGGCTTTCAAAACACCCAAGGACACTGTACAGAGCAAATACTCCAGGCATAAAAACAGGAAATAAACACAATAATAGAAGAAAGTTTAAGAGCATGGAGAAGTTGTATAGAGTAGGCTATGTTGAGCAGGTGGGTTTTGAGGGACTAAAAAAAACTTTTTCCAGCTAGTTTTATAACTTCTTGTTTCAGGTCTTCTTTCAGGTGCTTCACTGTGGTCACTTTGCATCTTTTTGTCATTTATTGCTTTTTTTTTAGATTTTGTTTTCTGGCTTTTTGCTGTTGATTTTATCTTTGTAATCATTTTTGTGTGTTTGGAATGATTTTACCCTTCATCTCAGTAATTTTAAATGTTTTTGTGATTATTTTATGTTAATTTTTTATTGTTTTGTGTCTCCCTTCATTAGTTTATGTCAGTTTGCTGTCATTTGCTCATCATACAGCTTTGTGGATCTTTTAATCTCTTTTTAGTCATTTCTGCATCTGCTTGGGTCTTTTTTTGTCGTCTTTGCAGTTGGTTTACTCCATTTGATGTGTCTACAACTGTTTCAGATTGGGATGTTTTCATTTGAATCTCTGTTCATGTCTGTTTTGGTAGTTTTATATCTCTTTTGATTCTTTTATCCCTGCCGCATCATTTTGCATCTCCTTGTAGTCGTTTTACTTCCCTTAAAACATCTCATCATCTATTGCTCCACTTCACTCCTTTCTTTGCTTGTTTTTATTTGTGTCTCTTCAGGAGAGTGCACATCTTCACAGACACTACACCTCTCATTATGACCATCATATGTCAATTTTGGGGTGTTTTTACATCTTTTTTGTCATCATTTTATGTCTAAATTGTTTATCTTACATTTTTGTGGTGATTTCAGCATCTTCAGTGTCATTTAATATCTCTTTAGAGTCATTTTGTCTTCTCTGTGCAGTGATTTATTATTGTCTCTTTCATTTCCAGCTATTTTATGTCTCTGAGATTCTTCTTAAACCTCATCTCAGTGATTTGACTTCTCTCTGTGGATTCTTTATGTCTGCTTCTGGTTCATTTATGTTTTTCTCCAGCTGTTTGTCATCTGTGTTTTTGTGGTTCGATGTCTTTTTTTGTAATTTTAAATCTCACTGAGATCATTTTTTTCTCTTATGTCATTTCATATCTTATTTTAGTTGTTTTATGCCTGTGCTTGTTTTCCTTCCCAGTGGTTTTTATGTGTCTTTGCAGTATTTTTAGCTTTATGTCATGTCAGTCATTCTTTACATCTCTGTGTTTGTCATTTTGTAGTTTTATTTTTGTAGTTTTCTGTTTCTTTCTGGTTGTTTTATCCTTCTCGCTTCAATTTTTAAAAAAACTGTAGTTAATTTCTGATAGTTGTTTTTTGTTTATTGTCTCTTTTCAGACTTTCTTTGTCTTTTGCAGTTGTTTTCCCTCATTTTGCAGCTGTCTTTGTGGATTATTTCGCATCACTCCTCAGTCATCCAAGGCTATTTTTTTTGGCTATTTTCTTTTTCTTCGTGGTTGTCTTCTGGCTCTTTTTCTTTTGTATCTCTGAATTGTTTTACTCCTCATCTGCGTTGTCATTTAACATCTCTCTGTAGTCATTTTCGTGAATTTTAGTCTTGGTTTAGTTTTTTTTACATGTCCTTTCACTTCTTTGATGTCTCTGCTTTTTTACATTTTACATCTTTGTGGACTTTTTTTTGTAGTTATTTTACACCTCTTTTTATTCTTTGTTTTGGCTGTTATCAGTCACTGTGGTACTTTTACATTTGATTATTTTCTGTTCCGAGACATTTGAATCAAACGAGTGTTTCTCCCCTCTGCGGAGAGAGGCAGAGTCTCGCTGACTCAGATATTGACTTCTCGTACAGTGCGAGTCATAAAGCAGGAGGAGTGAGAGGTCACAAATTCTCTTAAATCGCTCGTTCACGTGACCGAAGGCGCGGTCTGCTGGTGCGAGCGGTTCCTGTGTGAGTTTTACACGTCCTGCTTGTGACCCACAGATGAACTGAGCAGTGAGGCAGATGGATTCTGAAACGAGGGGGGAAAGTGTTGAATATTGCATGAGTCAGTCTACTTCACACTGCTCCTTCATGCAGGCGAAGATTTTTAGTTTTCAGATGTGGCTATCAGGAGTAAAAGAGAGCTCTGACAACTGTGAAGGTCCTTTATTTGAGAAAAGTGGGAAAAAAAAGCAAAGTCCTGGAAATCCCCTGACTTCCAGGACTGCAGAGCTGAGAGTAAAACACGACAAGTCTAAAGGCGAAGCAGCGGCTTCAGACTAAATGCTGTTCAACCAGAAAAGCAGCTCTCCTTTCACATTTGTTCAACTGCCGTAAGCTAAAAGCTCCACACATGAGTCAGTGTAGTATGACGAGCCCTGCTCCCTGACTCACAGTCATAAACTCCCTCTAACTCACGAGTCCCAGGTCTTTGTGTTGACTTAGTTTGAGAACTTTAGGTGCTAGAGAAAGGTTCAGGACTTTTTGAGATTATAGTTCTGAACATTTCTCAGATTTCTCCCCAGCGTTACGACCTCTGCATACAGCAGGGGTATATTTCCAATTGAAGTAAGACTTTGGGCATTCCTCTGTCTTTAGACTCTCAAGTATCTGCAGTCTGAGGTGTGAGGGTTATTTTTATATGTGTTGATCACTACATAGAAGTATCTTGCTACGTAGTACAGGCCTCTGATCAGAGTGTAAACACAGTCAACAAAGGGGCTGAATGTTCCCGGAACTTTTGGAGAACATCTGCAACTGATGCAACATCGTAGAGCTGGCCTGGGATGACGTGAAGAGGTGGAAGAAATGTGCCAAGTTTTCCTACGTTCTCAGAAAAAAACAGTCCGTTGTACAACAACAACAACTACAACCTGGTTTGGTTTTTATTTGCTCTTCTTTATTAGACTCGTATTTGAAAATCTGCCTGACATGGTCAGCCACAATACTCAGGCAGACTGCAGGGTTTCAATGATGCTCAGTCATTAGTGAGGAGTCCAAAGTATGCCACACCATTACTCATCAGACCAGACAACATTTTTTCAGTCTTTTGTTGTCCAGTGTTTTGTGAGCCTCTGTGAATCATAGACTCAGTTTTCTGTTTTTAAAGGACCAGTGTGGTCCTCTGCTGCCAGAACAAGGTTTGACATATTGCACTTTGAGAGATGGCCTTCTGCATGCCTTAGTTGTCATGACTGGTTATTCAATTCAATTCAATTTTATTTATATAGCGCCAAATCACAACAAAAGTCGCCTCAAGGCGCTTCATAGATACAGAGAAAAACCCAACAATCATATGACCCCCTATGAGCAAGCACTTTGGCGACAGTGGGAAGGAAAAACTCCCTTTTAACAGGAAGAAACCTCCGGCAGAACCAGGCCCAGGGAGGGGCGGGGCCATCTGCTGCGATCGGTTGGGGTGAGAGAAGGAAGACAGGATAAAAGACATGCTGTGGAAGAGAGACGGAGGGTAATAACAGATATGATTCAGTGCAGAGAGGTCTATTAACACGGAGTGAGTCAATCTATCTAAGTTATCTAAGTTATTGCTGCCTTCTTATCAACTTAAAGCAGTCTAGCCTTTCTCCTCTGACCTCACACACCAGCAAGGCATTTTCACTCAGACCTGCTGCTAACTGGATATTTTCTCCTTTCTGAAGTGTTCTCTATAAACCCGAGAGATGTTTATGTGGGCAAATCTCAGCAGGTCAGCACTTTGTGAAATACTCAGACCAGCCTGTCTGGCACCAACAACCGTGCCATGTTCAACGTTACCTCAATCACCTTTCGGATGCTCAGTTTGAACTTCAACAGGTCATCTTCACCATGTCTATAAACCTAGGTTACTGTCATGTGATTGGATGATTAGATATTTGCACTAACAATCAGTCGAATAGGTGTACCTAACATGGTGGCCATTGATCAAACTATGAAAACTAAATGCCGATAAAAACTTTTGAAAATGCTCCACAGTCTCTATAAAGCTGGTCACATGACCTGAAATGTAATTTGTGATTTGTAGGATTTTATGCGTTACATCCTGTACTTTACAGTAAAACTACATGATGGTTCCTGCATTATATTAAATTAAACTTCTCATATAGCTTTTGAGTTGTAACTTCAAGACTTTAGAAATATGTGCAAGCAGAAAATTAAAAAGGTATTATATTGCATTCATACATTGTCTTCCACTTATCCGAAGTTGGGTTGTGGTAGCAGCCAGCTACGCAAGATGTTCCAGATGTCCTTCTCCCCAGCCACACTTTCCAATTTCTGCTGGAGGATCCCAACGGATTTCCAGACAGAGATGAGATATACAATCTCTCCACTGGGTTCAGGGTCTATCTCAGTTAGGTGTGCCCAGAAAACCTCTGGAGGCATCCTAACCACCTCAACTGGCTCCTTTCGACATGTAAAATCGACAGATAAAGAGTGATTCAGGAAACCCCAGTGAAGATTCAGAGCTCAAGAATCTCACCCATAAGTGACAAACTGGGGCCCTCTCCTGACTGAGGCCTTTGACATTTTATTAAAAAGTCCAACTTTACAGGAGAAATAACCATTTTTACAGCCTGCTACAGAAACAACTTTGGACTCTGCTGATGATGCAGTCACTTTGACCATCCTTTATATACAGTCTATGTGAAAAAGGTCATACGTGCCAGTATAACCCAGAGTTTTAAGCATGTTAATAAACTCTGTGCCTGGCCCTCTCCCAGTGGGGCAGACATAGAAAGTATGGCCCTTACTGAAAATGATTTATAGCAATAATACTGAGCTGCCTGACTTTTGTACTGAAACATGAACTGCTCCACAGAAAAAGCCACCATTTTTTTAAAAAAAAAGAAAGAAAGAAAAGAAAAGCCAGGCATACACTCCCCTGTTTGTTCCTGTTAGCAGCCTGAACACGTTGCTCAACACCGCATGTGGTCTGTTAAACCAACCTTCTGTTCTCTGCTCGTGGGTTTGTGAACAAACTGATACTCTTACTGTTGTTTTACACTCACACATGTAGAGACAGAGAAATTTCATGAATCCAGAGAGATGTTTGCCTATTTTCTGTCGTCTTTAGGTGAAGCATCAGAATTATTTTACCTGGAAACATGGAGAGCTTTATGAACCACTGTCTCAATTGATCGTTCAGAAGTTTAAGTGCAGCTTGGTGAATTCTTTTGGAGCAGAAATGTGAAGCAAAGAAAGGCTGGATTTCATGGCCTCATTAGGAGGAATGTTTGGAATGGGACAGCTGCATCGACCCGTTCTGACATGTTTGGGCTTGAAATGTGGTCGAGCATGGAGGCAGTTTCTGAAATGGGATGCAGCTGCAGACTTAAGTTGGGGTAGAGTGGCGGTGGAAAGAAACCAAATATTCAAGTAACCTATTGTTCTTAATTTTAAAGCCTTTGTCTTCCAGTATGAATCGTCTCTCTAATTCCACTGCACTGCAAAGTGAAATATTTCGCTTCTATTCAGCTTTCTAGTTTGTAATAATTTAGAAAAAAATCAGAATTTTAATGGACAGTAACTTTATTCTTCCACTTGGGGACATAAATTAATTAATTCTATGTGTCAGAAATGTGTCGATGAGCTAATAATGTTGGTGTGATGACATTTTAATAATACATGTATTCTAATAACATTTGTGGGTTATACTCATTTCTAGTATGTATGTCATATTTAATGATTTGTTACTTACTTTTTTTTATCCATATAATACAAAACAATACAATACAATACAGTTTTATTTATATAGCATATTGAAAAAGCCAAAGGCACACCACAGGGCTTCACAATAATGCAGAGAATCAAAACAACAAAATAAAGCGCAAGATGCGTATTTCTGCACATAAGTGCATTAATAAATCAACTGTTGATTCCACTTCTGAGATTTCGCTCTTGCAAACAGGAAATACACCTTAATTTTTTTAGTTTCAATTATTTTGTCATTTATACCAGCAATTTCTGTAATCTTTTTGTAAATGTATGCATTTTTGTGTCATTTTTAATGTATTTTGCTTATTTACATCTAATGTTATGTACATGTCCTTTATTTTTATATATACTTTATTTATTTATTTTCTTATTTCTGTTATGGGTACTTTATGTAACATCAAGTAGCTTTTAAACCACTTTACCATAACTGTGTCTTTATAAAGTTTTGATTGGATAAAACTGTCATTTTTAAATGATGTCACAACCTGGTTTTTAGTGTAGAATAACATCCAGCAGACTATCTGACACTGAAACGAGGACGTGACCTGTTTGTTTTTGTTTTAATGTCAAAATGTGACTCTCTCATCAATATGCATCATTAAGTATGCACAGGAGGTGTGGTCTGCTTTTTATTCTAATTTATGATAATGAGGGCGGGGTCCAGTTGTCTTACAGTGAATGCAAAACAAAGTGGTCCACCCTGGTATGTAAATACAGGGGGGGTCTGTATGTAAATACAGACATGGTTGATTTATTTATTTTTAATTTCTCAATATGTAGGTAAGAGGGAATCGCTCTGTTTACTTTTTTAATATAAATATTTAACTGGCCATTGATTATTTTGATGACAGAAAAGTTTTTTTATTTACTTCTTTTTTTAAAAGTCCCCTGAAAAACCCCCACTGTGATGACACCCATTCACCTCCTATATTTGAGTGGAGACAAAAGTCTCAGAAAACATCCCCAAACCTTAACAAATAAATCACAACTCTTTATTAAACACATTAGGCTGGTTTAAGCCATTATTATCCAATATATTCCAGTTGATTCATGTAAATAAGCAAATATCCTCAAACATATAAGTTAGTCATGGAGTTCTGCAGGGTTTTGTACCGGGACCTATAATTTTTATGTTAGGTATGCTTCCCTTTGGCAATATTATCAGAAAAAATAGATTTTCATTGCTTTTCAGATGATACCCAGACTCAAATAATTTAGTTAACTACAGATGTTATATGAGACACAAAGGCCAATGACATTAAGTTTTCTACTCCTAATGTTAGACAAAATTGAGGTTACTGTATTTAGAAACATGGTGACTCAACACATGCTTTAGATGCTACTACTGTGAAATCAAAATGAAACACTGCATTCAAAAGGTTTTATAGGTGCATAAATCCTATAACATGCTACAACATGCTACAGTAGCAATGCTACTGTACCAAGGCAGATTGCTCAATTCCTGATGCTGTAGGAGGAGTTTGCTGACAAACAAATAAACAGGTTTGACATATTATAGTTAGATCAGTAAGCCGGCTTTCATTCATCTGCACAATATCGATAAAATACCTAACATTAGAAACAAGATGTCTCACAGTGGTGCTAAAAAACAAATTCATGCATTTGTTAGTTTTTGGCTGGACTACTTTAATCCTTTATTAACAGGTCGTTCTAAAAACGAATTGAAAAAGCCTTCAGTTGATTCAGAATGCTGCACTGTGAGCACTAACAGGAACAAGAATGAAAGCTCCTTCATTCGCTCCCTGTTAAATCCAGAACTGAATTTAGAATCCTTCTGGTTGGATGCAAAGTCAAGCCTCGTGTCCAAAACATTTTATCCCCGTGCTCTTAGACTGCAGGTTTACTTGTGCTTCATAGAGCTTTTAAAAGCAGAATGGGAGGCATAGCCTTTAGTTGTCAGACTACTCTTCTGTGAAACCAGCTTGGAAGTGTTTTTTGGATAAAGTTTATAGTTATTGTGTTATGCTTCATCTATAAAGTGCTTGTGAAATAGGACTGCTACATCATACTGGTCCAGTCTTTTACCTTTTCCTTTTATGCTGCTACAAACCCAAGGTGATGATTATCTATGATCCTTCACTCTCTGTGGATTTATACCTTTTTAAGCTTGCATCTTTTCCCCCCTCTTACCTTTGTTTTCTGCATGTGTCTCCAGCTGGTTCCTGATCTGTTGTTACTGGTCCTCCACCAGTTTACCCAGTGTTTTATTGTCTGTTGTGTGTCTGTTCTCTTCTTTGCTCTCTTTGCTCTCCCCTCACCACCCCCAACCAGTGGCGGCAGATGGCCGACCTCCCTGAGCCTGGACCTGCTGGAGGTTCCTTCCTTTTAAAAGGGTCTTTTTTCTCTTTCCCCCCTCCCTCCTCGTTGTAATCAGGTTTTCTTCTAACCCAGGTGTAGGAACTATGAAAGGCACAACTTTCTATGAAAAGACACAAAAATATCTGATTTGTATAATGAAAGTGACAATTATTAAGATTGCTAACGTATGTAAAAACTTAAAATAATAATGGTGACTACTCTGGACCATTATTTGTTGCATTTATATACATATATAAACCAACAATGCAAATGCAAGATTGGCATTTAGATGCTTCTGGGACTGGCTACTTATGCAGAAAGGCAAATCTGGGGTAGACTGGACAACGTACAATTGAGGTATAAAAAATAAAATTCAAAACTGCTGTTGGTGAAACTTTAAATGTTGCCATGGCACCAGTTCCATATCCTTGAACAAAAGTTTCACAATTTAGAATCGCCAAGGTCTAGATAAAAATGACTGAACATTGAAGTCGATCCTGTTAAATCTGAAGGGAGAGTTTTTATAAGACTTGAAAGTGGCAGACTTCTTGTTGGGTTTGTAGCTTCAAGAGTTCTGCGCAGACAGTCTAGCAGTCATCAAGAAAAACTCACCTGCCAGACTAAGGAAGCTTGTGTACAGTGGGGCAAAAAAAAGTATTTAGTCAGCCACCGATTGTGCAAGTTCCCCCACTTAAAATGATGACAGAGGTCAGTAATTTGCACCAGAGGTACACTTCAACT
>NW_005187616.1:608148-616129 GCF_000239375.1 Pundamilia nyererei | reverse complement strand
TTTTTTGCCCCACTGTATATATCAGCCAAAAGATGGCCAAAGTGATGTTCATCTACATGCCAACCCACTCAGTGATTCAGAGGAATGCTGAAGAACTCGACTCGACCTGACTAGCAGTCAGGAAAACATCAAGCCAAGACTTAACAAAGCCAGAGGTGTGGCTCTATAACATCTGGAAGTCAAAACAATATGCTCTAGCTCTGAAACGGCACCATTGCGCCAAGACTACCATACAAGTCAAACTGTTTGATCAAAACTGCCTTCTACAGCTGTCTTAGAAGGCTCTACAAGCTAAAAAAAAAAAAAAGAGAGATCTCTGGCAACAACCTTTGGAAGATGAAAAGCTGCAACTCGAAATTAAGATAACATGGCTAAGGTTGCTCAGATTCATTTTAAGGATTCCCAGTGAAAGAGCTCCAAAAGCTGCCTTTAGACGGACTGCTGTTGGAAAGCTTTAAGAAGAGGTTTAAGATAACCTGAATGAGGACAATGATGTCAGAGTAAAATGAGATGGTGCTTTCATGGGGTGAAGCAAGTGCCAAACCCCAAGAACACATCCAGTGGAGGAAACGTAAATGTTTGCACCAATCTTTTTACATAGAAATGGTGATACACAGGGTTATTAAAGTTAACTAAAACTAGTAGCGGAAAGTATTTTATATTCAGTTAAAATAAAAATTAAAACTGACTAAAAAAATTCCATGAACTTTGGGAAACTAAAATAAAATAAAATATAGAGAAAAAGTTCTTAGTTTTAGCATTTGTCAGTTCAGTGAAATCTGTCATCACAGCTTGCTTGATGAGGCTTTAACAGATGCGTTTAGTTAGACTTCGATGTCTACGAGACCTCGAGTGAACTGATTTTGAAAAGTTAGTTGTACTTACCATCACTTATTTCTCCAAAATATTGCATCAAGCATGTGCCATTAATAATGAAAAAAGACTAAGACCAAACTTCATACAACAAAAACTAAACTGAAATGAGCAAACCTGCTCTGGAAAACTGCTGTAAAAGTGCTCCATGATGGCTGCTGTTGTGAATCAGTGCTATAAAATGGGAATAAATCCTAAATTTACCAAAGCCATAATAGTCAGAGCAGAAACCGATTAGAGTTCAGCTCACTTTGTCTGATCCTGATCCAGATCCTGGTCTGCATCAGATCCTGGTGTCAAAAACCCTCCCTGACCTCCCTTCCCCCTCCCATCAAACAACCTGTCTGACCTGTGTGGTCACTGCTGCCCCCTCCTCCCAGCACACCTATTCCCTACAGTCCACCTCCTCCCCCCTCTTTCACCCCTTCTGCTGTCACATGTGCCCCCCCCCCTGCAAACCCCCCAACACATCAAACCCCTTCTCCTGACAAAGCCTCCCTCCCCCCTCAGTGCTGCCTCTGTTATCTTCCCCCTCCTCCTCCTTCTCATCCCCCTTCTTGTTGTTGTTCTTTCTCCAGCACCCCCACACAACAACAACAACAACAACAACCCCACATCACCCCCTGACACCTGGTATTGTCCTTTCCGGAGAACCAGGTGACCAGAAAAATTGTGAGATTAGTGAAATATTTGCTATTTTTTTTATTGTGCATACGTCCTGATTTGATCTGGATAGCTGTTTAATTTGCTTCATAATCAGATTCTTTAAGAGTGCTAAATGTCTTACTACTGAATAATATTAGCAGATAAAACCAAAATGCATGAAATAACTTTATTTAAACATTTGACTTTGCTTGTGTGTATGTGTGTGCATTAGTGTGTGTGCATGGGTGTCAGTCTTTCCCACTCCAGATGGAGGAGCTGTGCATACACCAGAAAACAAAAGCACCATCTACACAGCAGTGAGAGGTCTGAGCCATGAGACATTTCTGGTATCGCTTCGTGTTTTTTATTGTGTTTTGAATCGTGGTTCAGAGCAGTAGGCAGACATTTTCTGTAAATAAATCCCCCTGCTTCCAATTTCCGCATAATTACACAATGCATTATCCACATTGCCTCATCACTTCAATTATAGCCTACCTACTGCAAGTTATTATGGGTAGCGGCGGCTGGAAAAAGCCTGCAGAGCTGGAGGAGCAGCAGCAGTAAGCGATGGATGTGATGTGCTGGGGAAGAGCGATGCCTCACTCTGATGTAAAAAAACCCAAAATACGAGCCAGCCGGGAAGAGGAGGAGGTGGAAAAAGAGGAGGAGGAGGAGGAGGAGGAGGGTGTTGAGGTCTGAGTGATGGAGGGAGGGTCAGCCCGAGGTGGCTCTGCTCTGCATACACAGCCCGGCTGATATCTTCATTCATTGATTTTAAAGAACACCACCAAGTGGCACAGAGCAGAGATAACAGGGCTCAAAGTTGTTGTTTTTTTTTCTGGAGGAGGAATTTGCAGGCTGAGATGTGAAGTGTGAGCTATGTCGCATATGGTAGAAGCAGTGCATCATGGGAGCAGGAGGCAAAATAGATAGCCTTTAGCTCACAGAGTGTCTGATGATTCATTACTGATGACAAATTGGAGAAAAATGAAGAAATGTATTATAATCTAAGAAAACAGTGTTGTGCCTTTGCAATGGCCAATACATACTGTATGTACAACCGCCTCCAAAAGCCTGAATTTTACTGTTCTTAGTTGTTATATTATGTTTAGTGGATTTAATACTATTTAATCTAATGAAAAGAATACATATAATATATTAGCTTCATTGATTAAGATTGATATATGGTCATAAAGAAGAAAAACAGAGTATTTTATATTGTTAACACTCGGAGATGAAATTGACTTAAATCGTGTTAAAAATAATTCTAACCTAAATCAGTCATGAATTTTATAAGGAGTTAGGTTGCTATTAAATTGCCAAAAAGCTCAGTTTACCAGAAACGCAGAGTAAAATCTATCTTAGCTTTTTTTTAAATACACCAAATAACACTTATAGAGTTCAGTAAGTAATGTTATATCTAGTTTTCTAATCTCTAATCATCTGTTTAATCCATTTAAAAGCTATATTTTAAATTATTAGCCTGTCATTTTTTGAGAGATAATAAATAAGACTAGATATTTTTTTTCTGGGATTTATAATCTCTTGTTATAACTTATTAGTCTATGTATAGCCAGCAGGTAGTTAGCTTAGCTTATCTTAGCCTAACCTAGCTTAACTCTGCATAAAGAATCAGTGCAAGACAATGGCCGTGCTTTGTTTAAAGGTACTCACTCATTTGTTTTATTGTTATCATTACTACTATTTTATTTGGATCTTTTTATTTAAAAGCCAGTACCATATATAAAGTGATTAGCTTTCACTGGCCATGTTGTGGTCGTCACGTTGCTGTGAATCGCTTGTGGTGTGTATGTAGCTTAAGCTGAGAAAACTTTAAATCTGAATTCTTCTACTTTTGAATGGTTTTCATATTTCTCCTATTATTTGGTAGTTCATGGTCTCTGCTTGCTGTTTTGCCAGACTGGTATTTATGCAGCACTTTTCTATTTGACCACTCAAAATGATTTCTTACAACCAGAGGGATGCAATGGGGGAAACTCGGGGTTCGGTATCTTGACCAACTTGAGGAATTGGAGATCAACCCACTAACTTTCTGACCCACAGCCTCATCCTGTGTGGACGCCTGTTTATGGCTCTGTAATGTTTGTTTGTCACATTGGTCGCCATAGTGCTGTTGTACCATTTATTCAAGCGCTGATGTCACAACTAGTTGTTTCAGCATTCTCCTGAACAATCAGCCTCTACGCTAGGACAAAACCTCCACATCAGCACTGGTGTAGGAATAGATGAAGTCTCTAATCTGTGCATCTCTGACCTTTTGTAGTGTTATATCATTAAAATGGCACTATAAACCGTCACGATTGTACTCTTGTGTCTTCAGCCCAGCTTTGTCGGCAATGGCAACCACACAAGATTAGAAAAATTCAGAGGCCAGATTTGATGACAAAAATAATGATCATAATTTTTATTTCAACTGATATAAAGTATTTCTTGTCTTGTATGTTATCTTATGCCTCTCTGTGAGGGAAACAGCTAACCTGGCTTTATCGCCCAGTGGTTGAAGCACGCCCCCAACCTCATCAGGAGCCAAAGATATGATTGCACTCCCTAACTTCACTAATTCAAACAATTATCAATACTAACAACAACCAAGGGATACTGAGTTGATAGTGAAATAACAATCATCAGGATTATTTTAACCCTACAGAAGTCATTTTAATGGAACTTAACGTCACTCTGTACTTTTCTACCAGTCATTCACGCCCCTGTCCTGCAAAAGTGTGATTAGCTGTGAGTGTATATAAATCCAGATTTGAATAACTGACAGACCTTTGAATGTGACCCAGTAACACACATAACTGTAGCCTCAGACCAGCACACTGGTAGCTGTTGCTGTGTTGTTGTTGTTCCTACAACACTGTAATGTTGCTCCAGGAAGTGTTGTTGCAACTGACCAAACACGCTGCTCTGATGTCATCGGTTTGCAATTCAGGAGGTGGGGGGAAAACACCGGAAAAGTACTGAAGAGTGGCTCAGGCAGTGGCGAGAGCAGCACAGAGAGGAACACGGTGAATAAAAGGGGTCAAACCCAGGACTTTCACCTGGTAAAACCGGGCTCAGAGTCCCCCATGCGAAACGAAAATCAATTCTCAGCCGTTGTGTTTTTTGACAGACTATTTTGCTCTTGTGCTCAGCGGCAGTTTGGTTGAGTGTCGATGACTAAACCTGTTGGTTAGGTCTGAGAACAGATCATGGCTTGATGTTAAAATTTACCCTTTCGGTGCTGGAAAGCCCCTCTGATGGCAAACAGCGGCTTTCAGCTCAGCGCAACTTTAACGCCTGTGCATCAAAGTGTGTCATTAATAATGTAGTGTGAGTCTGTGTGTGTGCATTATTATCAGGTTGCATCCCAGCACCTCATGTGGCAGTCAAACACAAGCTTTAAGGTTTTCATTTTTTATTAAGATTATAAATTTTAACAAATATTTTCTTGAACAGTTTTACCCGGTGATATACAATTTATTAAGCACAAAAATACAAGAATAACAACAAAATATGTAGAGAATGGCTGAATACTCTCTTTATTTTGGTACACATAGTGCTCATAAAGCTAACGCATGGATTCTCAGGTTATGGCTAAAAACATGAGCTTGCCTTTTTAAAACAAAAGGACTAAAAATCAATCATTCTCTTTTATTTATGTACTTTTTGTGTATTTTTGTACAAAGTGAAACTCACAAAACCAAAGCTGGAATCATGAATTGCTGTGAAAGGCTTTGAGCAACAACCATGATTAAGAAAACAATGTCAGACTGTCAGAAATGAGCCGGACTGTTTACTACCACACGCTGGAAGGGAGGTGGGAGCGGAGGTGCAGAGACGACCACGTGGAATAAAGTGTTGGCACTCCATCAAGCGATATGAGCTGCTTCAGAGTCCGTGTACCTTCAAGAGTGTTTTCTGGGGAGTGAGTTCTCGAGCGTGGTGCTTCACAGGACGACAAAGCTGTTGGGAGTGTGCAAGATCAGTTTGAGAGTTTCAGGACGGGAGAGGACGGCAGACACATTCAGTCACTTCCAATAATGGACTTTCTGTTTATGACAATAGCTAGCAGTAGTGTGCATTGGATTTAAGGCAAAGGATCCATTTCTGTCAGATTTTATGAAAAGCCTGCACATGACACCAACAACTCTCCCGCCTCTCCCTGTCAAAGAACTATTATCATTAAATTGCTCATTTAATAAATAGCTTTTCTTCTTTTTCTTTTTCTCCTTGCAAAAATAAAGTCGATTTAGACACTGTAAGGGGAGAGTGGGCTCAGCTGGAATGCCTCCATTTCCTCCAATTAGAAGCATTGCTATTGATTTGTAAGACACAAGTGTGCTTTGAGGTACAATTCAGTTGGAGTTGTTGATTTATTTAGCACATGGGATTTTATTATGGCTGACACTGGAAAAGGCGGGCAGGAAGGGGGAGCTGGAACACACAAACTTAAAACTGGAAACTTTCTTTGCCCAATTCTGAAGAAAGGGGAGTACAAGCTGACCCCTAAATGTCCCCATAAGGGCCCAAATTTCTGTAACCTAGTTTCCACAAAATAAGAGGCTAAATTTGCAAAACTGTTAGGGAAAAGTGACAGCTGTAGTTAGCAGCATTGCTGTGAATACAAGCGCTAAAACTGACCCCCTGTTTACCACTTGTGTCTCATGATAAGTTTCCCTCTCCTGTGACCATGCCATGTTACTGAAGGTGCAAAAGCGTCCACATTTCTGCAGAGTTTCTCTCACTTTCTGCTAGAATGTTGCGATTCTGTAAACTTTCTGGGACCTCAGAACGTTTAAAGTTTGAAGCAAACTGACCCCCTCATCACCCACACAGGAGCTGGACGCATCACACAGTCCCGCTCCAGCTGAGCCCGCTCTCCCCTCCCCAAAACAAAAAGTGTTCCATTCAAAACGCGACGATGGCTCGGGTCCACGCTCCGAGGCTGGCTAGGGCTTGCTTGCTACAGATCTGCTCCAAGTCCGCCTGCCTGCTCAGCAGCCCCGAAAACCCCGAGCCGAAGATGGAGATCAGATTGGAGATGTTGGAAGTGTCTGTATAGTCCGGGGCAGAGTAGGAGCAGTCCTCGCGTTTGGCCCGTTTGCGAGCCGCCGTGAAGTCCGGCGCTTCCTCCGCGTCCGACGCGCAGCAGCCGAACTCCACCTTCCGCTTCTTGGCTGGGGACTGCGCGCTCTGGCCGCACTGGAGCGCGTCGCAGCAGCAGTCCTGGTGGAGGTAGCCGTTCTCCACCGTGGTCACCACATGCGTGTCCAGGTCCAACACCGTGGTCTTGTTGCAGTGCGCGCTGCTGTTTGCGGGACACTGCTCGCAGAGCGGCGCGGGGGGCGCCTCCATGCAGCAGCTGCGGTAATAGGAGGGCTCCGGCTCTTTGCAGCCGTCCTCCAACAGGGAGCAGCCGGCCACAGTACCCGCCGCCCGGCAATGCGCCGCGCCTCTGTGGCACGGAGAGCCGCACGCGCTCGCCTCCTCTGCGCAGCAAGCAGCCCGCGCCTGCTCCTCGTCCTCCGCGTCCTCCGCCTCCAGATCCAGCGGGTTGAGCTCCTGGATCTCATTGCAGACAGTCATCACCTCCTCGTACTGCTGCATCCTGTAGATCTCCGCGTACTTCTCTTTGATGTAGACCTGCCTGGCGTTCCTCAGCACGTAGGAGACCAGCAGGTTTTTGTGCAGCTTGATTCCTCCTCTCTGCGTCCTGGAGTTGTGGATCTTCATTAAGGAAATGGAGATCAGGCTCTGCGCGTCCACGGCGCACTCCATGGTGCTGATCATTGCTCCGTTCCCCCGGTCAGCCTCCAGCTCCTCTCCGGGAGAGAGAAAGCGGCTCTCAGCTATCTCAGCGGGGCTCGTTTGGTTCCAGGAGAAAGGTTCAAGTGAGCTCTGTGGAGACACATTGGACACAAAGATCCGCCTCCCTCTGAAAGCCAGCAATCATTTGCAGATGCCCTAAAACCAGAATGTATATATAGCCTAGAAACAGCGCCCGCCCACTTCTGCGGGAGCCAATCAGCCGCCTGGGATCTGCTGAGTGACAAGCAGGAGCTCTGGAAATATGTCGCACTCGACCAATCAGCTTCAGGCGGTTCCTCTGTACTATTCAAATTCCACCCAGGCTGTCTACCAGGAATGTCCTCATTTCAGCTGCCTGTAGCTGTAACTCCGAAAACCAGCCAGTCTCTGAGTGAAAGACTTCCACACAGGTTTAAAAGTAAAGAAACTTCTTTATTTTGACGTCTGGATCAAGTAGCTGAAGAAATAAATATTAAGTTTGTTCCCTGCACTATAATGCAGGGAACAAACTGCTTTATAATGGAAAATAGGAAAAAAAAAAGAAAAAGGGTACAATTATAAAAGCAAAAATACAGGTAGGTCAAATCTGTGACAGAAAAATTACAACAAAACTGTGCTTTCTTACATATTTATACATATGAAACATATATAT
>NW_005187616.1:586588-608128 GCF_000239375.1 Pundamilia nyererei | reverse complement strand
TATATATATATATTCACTGATGAGGCAATGAGGAAATGCTCAGTTTGGCTTTTTAACACAACAGATGCAAATTCTGCATATTCAGAAAAAATGAAGCAGGAAAGCCTGCTTCATTCAGTTGATTCACAAACATCCATCCACGATGAATAATGATAGGTAATTATAGTCTTCATAAATTCATAAAACACCATGCTTTCATGACTTTCTTTTAAATCAAAGAAATATTCCCATAGACTGAACATAAAAGATGGACATATGCACTGTGACATCATCCACAAATTATTTGTTTTCTGGAGCCAGAAGTGACCATATTTGGATGGAGGTCTAAGTTACCAGCTAGTGCTTATTGTAAATGTGCAATATACAAAAACAGATATCTGCTAATTAATGGATGGACTGATAGGAAAATTAACCATGCGGTCAACTAACCACATTTATTCCATTAAAAATCTCTAAAAGCACAAACATGGTCCAGCTCAGGGACTCCAACTGGCTGGGGTGAATCCAAGCAGACTTTTCTTCTGCTGTAAAATTAGACTTTTTAACTTGGTAGTATGGACATTAGAGGAACTGCAGCTTTTTCTGCTTCATTTTTCAGTTTGAAGACTGTTGAGTTGTTTAAATTATCCAGGTAGGGATGCTGTTCTCTCTAGACTGTTGGGTGGAGGCAGAAATTAGTGATGAACCTTTTTTATTGTTATATAAGTCTCCACTTGTTCCACAAAAATGTGGAAATTTGCACTTTTCGAGTCTTTGTCAGTCTCCTGTTACGATATCAGTAAGAATATACAGATATCTGACTGATATCAGTATAGCCTGGTTTCTCTGAGTCGTTGGGCAGAAATCAAGCTGTGGTCAACTGCCGGAATATTTAATTTTGCACACAGTTAAATGAAGGCAGGAGTTTTCACAGGCAATAATAATAAGACTGTTAGATATTTCTGGCCCGCAGGGACTGGAAGAAGATCTGCAGTGCGTTTGTGTTGCAAACTGAAAGCGCACAGTTGGGTTTAGTCATTATGAGTAGGCAGACAAAAGAGCACAACACAGGGTTCTGCAGTAATCACGCACTATTTCATGTCTGACTCAAGCTTGTCCTGTACAAGAATTTCCATTTTATGGATGCAGTAAAAGCACATAAGCAGAAAGCAGTGCTGCTGAAAACTGGAGCAGAAATACTTGATGGCCACTAGATGGTGGCTCCACAAACTCTCCCAGCTGCACAGGAGTCCTGTCAAAAAGCCCCAGCATCTTTCTGTAATTAGACAGCCAGCTCTTCGTCGTGTTTGCTGCTCTTTCTAGTGGAAATTTGAGACTGATTGTGCACTGAGGCTTAAAGAGAAGTATGCTTTGGTACTGGTTGGTGGATTGATCGCTTGCTGAACCTATCACCGTAAACAGGGGTGGATTAGCTTTGGAAAAACCCTTGACACTCTTGGACAAAATCAGAACATAACAAAAATCGGCCTCCCTGATTGTTTGGACCTCTAGAATGTGCTCAAACATGGCCCAATTCAAAAGGCAGTGAAAAGAGAGAAAACCCACACTGCTCATGTATGAGCACATTGTGCAGGAAACCAGCCTTGCAGGGGCCCCTACAGATTAATTATAGGTTCAAAAGCTTGCCATGTGAGTGCAATAACCTGTGTTGAACCTGTAGAGGCCAGTGCAGCACTAGTTTTCTGCCCTATGTGATTAGTGTTTTGTTACTCTTTCCAAATCCCCCCTCTGAGGTGGGACGGCGCTTCCACACAGCCCACCGAGTGCAACCAGATATTTATTCTCACGGCAGAAGGCTCAGAAAGCTCCTCCTGGATGAGCCCAGGAACATGCTGAGGGATGGCTGCTTGTAATGTTCTCTGTGAATGATGAATGCAGAGTGTGACACACACACACGCACACACACACACACACACACACACACACACACACACACACACACACACACACACACACACACACACACACACACGTAGACTCTCATCTTTTCTTCCAGAGGAGGTAGCTGTTTGCAAAGAGGAGCTCGCCCCAGAGGGTCTGCAGCCCTGACACAGAAAAGGTTTCCTTCAGTTTAGTATAAAAACACGAATATCTGCAAAAATAAAGGCTTGATGGAAGAGCTACAGATTCAACATAAGAAGCATGCGAGGCACATTTGTCTAACGAGGACAGCTCAGGCATGTTTTTTCTTTTTTTAAAGCTGCGAACGATGGCCCTGAATACAAATTTAATGACAGCTAAAGAAAAGGACTGAATATGAAATAACATGGTTTCACAAGGGGTTCAGTGTGAGAGGCCTGAGTTATGAGTCTGCCATCGGACCAAGAGAGGACATCTGGACCACCAGGGAACTCCATACTCACTTTATCCAAGTGGAAGCTCTGTGAAACACTAAGCTGTAATATAATTCAAACCATAAAGACCATTCTGCTCATTTCAACCGCAGTTTGTCTTATGAAGGGCCCAGAAACCCATTCCCTCACTATTTAAGCCAACTTTCTTCTGATTGGTTGCCCTTCTTAATCACAAAATTTGAGGTAGGTGGGGCTTCTGTTCTGTGCTTACTGTTGCTGCCCGATCTGTACAAAGAAAAATGAACTCAGTGCACTGTCTTATCCCTACTCTTTGTTTTAGCTAGCACAGGGCGATTCCTTTGGCCGAAGAAGTGTAATGGAGAAACAGGCTTCAGCTCATTTGCTATAAACTCAGTAAACACTTTCCTCCCTGATGAATGTATCCAATTTAATCTCAATTCTCATTGGCTAATGTCTTGTCAATCCTGGGTTTATCAGTCAGATCAAGCCTTTGCTTGTTTTTTCACCTGTGTGAAACAAAGTTTCTAAGATTTCCATATTAGGGTTATCATCATTATAGGGCTGAGTTTTAATAGCAGTCTAGACTTGGCCAAGCTTTTGTCTCAGAGGGATTACCTGTACAAACACTGACCTCATTATCTGAAACATTGGTTATATTTAATATGAACAGTCACCAGTGGAACAGGAGGAACAAGAAGTAAGCAAATGCAGAATAGATCCATTTTAGATGGAACAAAAAAGTCCCACCCTGTTCTCACTCTCATGAAGTCTAATCAAAGCTGCGGATAATCTGCTGGTGTCTCACAAACATACATGGTAACTGAACTGAATGAATGTGTTTAACCTGAACCAAGCATAATTTATGTAGCCACACCTTAAAACCATAGGCCGTAAACGCACGGATGTAGCTTCTGTTCTCTCTAATGGCCAGCAGGGGGCGACACCTGTGGTTGCAGTAAGAAATTCAAGCTGTTATTTGAATTTGTTATTTGAGATTTTGATTTATTGATGGTGATTTCTTTCTTTTTTTTCTGTTTCAGAAACTAGCTTCCATAGTAAACATCTTCCTGGTGAGTTTGTGGTCTCCCATCGCAAAAATCATCAGAAAAATTAAACAGTTTGGGTCAAATACACGAGAAGGCTACTATCTGCCTTAAGACATTTTTAAAAAGTAACAGTGTTTATGAATAAACCTGTTTTTAGCATCTTTGGGGGGATACGTGAGGACTACTGCTGCTGCTTGGCAAAGACTTACTGGAATATTTACCACATCCACATAAGGTCTGCATATCCTTTATGTACTCTGACCTCATTATTGGAGAATTTGTTTAAACACTGCTGTATACGTGACAGGAAAGAAGGAAAAGCAGTAAGGGTGTCCTTTAACAAAATTTCTACAACATTAGGAAAATGAAGCTAGAATTTGTGCCTGTTTCGATCCTCTTCAGCAGTGACACTTATTACATTAGTATAAGAAGTCAAAATGCTGATTATTTCCACATGCTACAGCTACACTACTGAAATACCTCCAAGCTGATTTAAACCAGCCTGATTAGTCATCATATGCTAACAGACCTTCAAACACTCACTTTTCTTCTTTCACATCAAAAACTCAATCTCTGCTGCTCCGTGCTTCAGATATTCAGTGCTCTATGCACAGAGCATGGGTGGAAGTTTTGTTTGAGCAATCTCTGCCTGTACTTCATCGAATAGTAATGGAAAACCTTTATTTACGCAAAAGTATGTCTAACATCAAGCATCAGGTCACATTTTAATGCTATATCTATGTGCTAGGATAGACTATGTTAAGGACTATGGACATTATTAATCACTTTCCAATCACTCATTAAACATTAAACCTATACCCATGACTCAGTGATTCCAGATGTGAGAGATGTTCTGTACAGATTTGATAGTTAAATCTGAAATCACGTAACTTTTGTTCTTTCTGCTTCTGGGGGAGGTAACCTGTTTAAATACATGTGTCACCTGTTCAGTTTAAGGATATAATTTTCCTTACTGGATTTCATTATTGTAGGTCTGTTTCTTAAATACTTTGAGTAACTTTAAGGAATCCTGTTCATCTCAACTCTGTTACTATTCCTGATGGAAAACAAGAAAGACAGGCCACAATATCTTCATTATAAAACCTAATAATGACAGGAAAAAGGACCAAATCCCAGAGGAAGCACTTCCGTGTTTCCTTCGTGTTTTTCTTGGGCAAATATGACAGACCAAGCAGTCAGGTACAATAGTGGAGGTGCAAATAGTACAGTTCAAATTTTAATTAATTAGTAAAATTATACCTAATGTCTAAAACATTATAAAGGAGTCTAGCTACTCAGAAGAGCCAGATATAAATGGGGCCAGCAAGTTTCTCTTGTTAATGAGTTGTTGACTCTCAGTGGGATTACCTATATATATATGTTAAATAATAAAATAATAATAAAATAATACTAAACATTAAGCCAGCTAAAAAAGAAAAAGCTAACCAAAACAGGGGACATTTCCAAAAATAATAATACTAAATAAAGGTGAAAAAAAACAACACAAAATATACCAAATTTACAACTTTTCTTGGTAAAATTTAACCAAAGATTATAAACACACCAAAATTACATAGATATCAAAGTAAGCAATTTTAAGAACTAATAGTCTAAAAAATCCACAAAAATGATCTTAACCAAAAACTGAAGCTTTATTATGAATATGAAATATTATAATATTATAATAATAATAATATTATACAATTTTGAGTTACCTGTCTGCTGCTTTACCTCACTACACAGAAACTCTATCCCCCCTATGATTTCACAGCAGATGGTTTGGTCCATTTGTTTGGCCTCTGTACTTCTACAACCAGCTCCACCCTCAGCCTCCTCTTTTGTTCAAACTGGAAGAAGTAGAGCAGCAGATCGGTAAATCAAAAATGGTAATCTTATGTCAAACTATGGCAAAAACCTTGTAAAAGAAATATTCACGCCATCATTAAGAGTACAGTGTTTTGTTGTAAAATGTACTGGAGCAAATTAACCAAATTAATTAAACTGGACTTTGTAACTCTGTCTCTGGTGAATATGGACTTAAAAATCAGAGACTGTGAATCCACAATCTTGTATGTTTATGTAACCAGACCAGTATTTATATGGCAGTTTTCCACTTTTATTTAGCACTTATGAGTGGAAGTGGTCCATTCATGAGTTAGTTATAGCACTTGGTTGGTCCAGTCTCCAGACTGAAATGCAGACTGGGGAAGCTGGAAATCGAACCACTAATCTTCAGAATAATTTGCTTAGAAGCATATTTAAATTTAATCACTAAGTGAAATGTCCCACTTTACCACCGTAATGGTGCCAGCAACATTACACTTTGGTGAAAAAGTTTCATTTCGAAAATGTTATCAACCTGTATGCAAGTCTTTATGGATCCATTTATAAGAAAAAGAGATATTAAATCTCTCAGCTGGCCTTCGTGTGCCGCCATGAGCTGGAGAAGATAATCAAGGAGAGAGGGAGGTCTGGGCTTCACTTATTACACTGCTACTCCCACAACCCAAATCCAGATTAGCAACAGACGATGGACAGATGGATATCCCACCTTATCACAACATTCACAATCATTTGTAAGAAAAAAGGTAGCAAATGAAATTTAAAATACTCTCCACACTTTTATTTAACTGTTCAAAAGAAAGAAAAAAACATCACACTAGTTTCACTGGACAAACTACCTGACTCTAAAGAGTCCCACATTACCCACCTAATTACAATGCAAAAAACTGTAAAATAAGGGGGCCAAATGACGTGTATGTTGATGTTACTTTTTCTGTTTTTATAACTTAGTTTAATTGTAAATGTGTCATAATGAAAAATTATTGAACTGAACAATTTTGGCATAATTAGGTTTTAGTGAAAGTGCCTTCCCTGTGATTTACTTAAGAATAGCAAACAACTGTCCTACTTTACCAACAAAAGGGTCCTACCCAATCATAACATTCACTTATGAAAGGGGGGGGGGGGGCAACAGAATTAATGTCAGTATGATCAAATCAAAATGTTGAAGGGATACTGTTGAAAAAACAAACAAACACAAATGTCCCAGTTAATTTTTTCTATTCAGCTGGCACATGCTTAACATGATCTCACTGTTAGAGGGGAAGAAAACAGACATTATTGTAATATTCATCTGTTTCTTTAATGTACATTTCCACTGTTTGAACCTCTCTCATAATCTAGGGACATTTGTTCTTCAGTTCTCAGTAAGCTGGTGCTGCTTTTGTTCTAATTAGGATGCAGCACAACCTCCAAGTACATACTAGTATATACAGTTCATACGTACAGCTTCTTTTCACAGTACCCTAAAGCACACATGGAAATCATATGAATATGTTCGCACTAGAAGTGCAGCTTTCATTGCACTACCAAGCTGCCTTCTCTCTCCACATTCTTCCATTATAATGCGGTCTCTTTCTATTTTCAGTCTGTCCTCGTTGTATCTGCACTCCCCCTGCTCACAGCCGTCCTCCCGCCCTCGCCCATCTCCTCCGTTTATGTTCTCCCCTCATCTTTTCAGCCTCGCTGCTCGATACTCTCTGGCTCCTTTTACCACTCCTCTGCGTGCTCTTTTATTTCCTCTCCCCTCTGTTTCTTCCCCAGCATGGTTATTTCTCTCCCGGTGAAGGAATGCAGCACTGCAGCACAGTTGCAGGTGTCAGCAGAGTGGATGGAGTTTTCTCTCAGCTTCCTTTGCATGCACGGTCAGCACTGGAGACCATTTCACAAGTATCCGTCTCTGCAGCTCCTGCCACAGTTCTGCATCCATACCCACAGTTATTACTACCATGCCTCTCCTCTTGCTTCCTCATTTCTCTCTCTTCTACCTTGCACCTAATTACTGCACTTCTACGCAACGCTCAGTCTGGCTTTCTCTGTGTTTGCAGCTGATCTTTGAGAAATTAGATTTCACCAATGTATTCCAAAGGAGAAGGCAATAAACTGTGAAAATGGAGTAGGATGATTTATTGATGAAGACTTGCGTCATTGTTTCCCACAATGAAGTTTGGGAGGGACCCAGTTCTTTACGTCTATCATCACAGAAAACCTATCTGATTGGATTTTAATGAAGCTTTGGAGAGTGATATCTGTCTATGATCAGCCTTGGGCTGCATCACATGCAATATATGGCGCTGTACTGTATGGAAAAAAAATTATTTTGTGTACCACTATAAGTCAGTACCACTTAATCATAGATGGCATTTTTATTGTTTCCTTGCCAATTAAAGTAAAATCAATAAAATACTTTAAGGGTTGGACCTCACCTCTAACCATGCAGGGCCTTTATAAGTGCATGGAGACAGTTTTTAGATATCAGAAAATATCATTAAATGAAAATAAAGTCAACATTTCATTGTACTAAATAATCCATGTTTAATTATATGCTGATCCAATGAACATTATGGTCATAGGCATTACAGCTAAGTCCTTCAAAGTGCAGTTCTCCCTTTGCCTCTTTAATTCTTCATGGCACAGATTCAACACAATGCAGGAAATGTCCCTCCGAGATTTTGGTCCATATTGATATGACAGCATCACATAGTTACAGCAGATTTGTTGGCTGCACATCAATGAAGTGAATCTCCTGATGTGCATCCAAAAGGTGCTCTGTTAGATTGAGATCTGGAGACTGTGGAGGCCAACTGAGCACAGAAACTAAGATGGCTTGAGTTTTGTGACATGGTGCGTTGTCCTGATGGGAGCAGTCTTCATAGACACGGACATGGTCAGCGACAATACTCAGGTAGTCTGCAGCATTTAAACAATGCTCAATTGGTGATAAGGGGCCCAAAGTGTGGTGAGACAATATCCTCCACATCATTACACATCCATAAACAACTTGAACTGTGTTATTTTAGGGTCTTTACCTTACAACAATAAAGCACATTGAGGCAACTGCATCTTTTTTGAAACTCCTCTTTCTTTGAGCGCTGTGGTTTTGAATGAGCTCCGATAGCAGCTGGATTTGTGGAGACAAATGGGAGAAACTGTGGCAGCTGCATTTTTGCACCAGTTGAAGTCACTTTATTGATTTCTGGGTGAGTCCAGGCGAAAGAGTGTTTCAATAGTCGAACTGAGATGGTGTCAATCAATTTCTGTGCAAGATGCTGTCTGACTTTAGCAATATTCTTAGATGGAACAATGCCGTCTCAGTGACAAAGTCAATGTACTTTGTAAAAGTTGGGATCCACTGAGACACCCTCTGACCACTTCGAATCAAGTCTGCTTTTCTTTCTTTAATTCTGGACCTGTTAGTACGACTTACAGGTGAAAGCACTCACACCTGAATACAGCCAGGTGTGACATTAGTTGAAGTCAAGAGACAACAGATTTCAACATTTTGACCCACGGAGACAAAATTCTTGTTAAAAATATTTTTTTAAGATATCTGAGGACAAAGTCAGGCACTTTCACTAGATATGACTAGAATCAGTAGAATTCTGCATACCCGAGCATAAGTTGGAAGAGATGGACATGGGTCCAGATCAGGGATACTCTGGTGGAGTATTCTTCTGGTGTGAACGCTGCAAGAAGCTCTTAACACGTCTGCTTCCCTGCATAACAAATGCAATAACAAGAGCGAACAATCCATTACTACCTTAGAAGTACTACTACCTGGTCTAGATTTTAGCGTTGATTTGTTGTATAATAGATTTGTTATATTTGTTGTCAATTGTTCTTGCGCACCGAGCCTATCAAACATGGAACCAACCATAAGGGTCATAATCTTCTGTTCCCAATTTCCTGTCTCATATCTCCTGTTCCAGAGGAAGATGGTCAGGTCATGGTCATGGTTTTCTTATCCTCCTGTGTTGACCTACCTCTTTAATCTAATTCACCACCTTATGCTCTCTCTTACTCTTCTTTCAGTGTGTGCATAGGTGTGTTAGTTGTAAATTTGCTCATGTTTTCCAGAGGCAAGGCCGATGTGATGATTATTTGCCAGCTACTTAAGGCTGAAGAAATCCCTCAGTTGTCACCAGATCAACTGCATGCACTTAGCATGGTTGTGTAATTCGGCTCCTCATGCTCTGTCTCTTTGATTTAGCCACTAGACCTGTTTTAGCCCCGAACTAACCTTACTCTCTTTTATGCAGACACTTTGTGTGGAAGTTACCAGTTAAATCCAAAAAATACCATCTCACTATCAAGTCCTGTCAAACTCTGTGACCTCAATAAACCCATTAAATCCTTACTCCTGTACCTTGTGCTTGGGCCCAGCTCCAGTTCAGTTCCTTGAGACTGCTACAGTAGGTGGTCTTGTTTTCTATGGATAGTTTGGCCTCTTATAATTACTCTACAGGGGTGAATTTTATCATTCATTCAATTGGATACTGGTAAAGCTCAAAGTTAATGTGCACAGATACCTGCTAGGTGTCTGCTGCATTTAGCCTCAGCTAACTGGAGTCCCTGAACTTGACCTTTGAACCTTGTTTGTGCAGCTGGAGCATTTATAATGTAACTAGCTAAATAATAATATGACTGCTGTGCAGATAATTATCTTAATAAACTATTTAAAAGCATGTGCTTCAGTTGTAGTGAGTGAAATTCTAAGCATTACCTGTAACTTAGCATTATTCTGTCTCTGTGTGATGCACCAACACAGATTATGTTGTATTTTTTTATACATGTACAATGGCAAAAAAGTATAATCTATTCTATTTTATTATGGATGCAGCTTGCTAACCAAGTTAACTAATACTAACTCAAAACTTTGTGCGCCACCGTCTCCACCGTAAAGAATGTGGTAAGCTAGACAAAATGCTAAGACTTAAGTTTGAAAATGGATGACATTGCAGTCTACACTGACTAACAGCATGGAAGCCTAACGCATACTGTTTACGAAGGGCAGCCAATCAGCCGAAAGATAACTTAGAGGGGTGGAGCTAAAACAGCTTGCAGTCCAGTGTAAGATAAATAAAGATTATTTTTAGCTGTGAATCATACAAAGCTACTCCAGTAAAGTCCAAGAATAATAAATAACTAGAGCTGGATCATCGCCTTTAATGATCTTGTGATCTTTTCCTCTAGCTCCACCTGCAGGACAAACCTTATATTTATGTCCACCTTCATACTGCAATGAATAATAAAGGCAGCACATTAGCTCTGGAAATCCTTTGTCTTTCCCCACAAGTTGCACATCCTATTTTTCTGGTCCATCATTTATTCTCCCGTCATTATCTCTCACTGAACCCCAGTTATAATGAAGCCTCGTCCTCCCTCTTCCTCCTCTCTGAGACTCTTCGTCATATAAAAACATAAAAGGTTCTTTCCCTGCTGCCAGTAGAAAGAAAATCAGTTTTTTTCCCCCCGTCTGGGTCCCTGCTGCTTTGCTCTGCTGCTCCCCACCCCTCCTCCTCCTCCTCCTCTTCATCCTCCTCCTCCCTCCCTCCCTTCCTCTGCTTTTGCTGGCTCTGCTTTCATTCCACCCTCCTGCTCTCCCTCCTCCATCCCTCCCCCCCATCCCTCCGTCTTCCCTCTGGAGAATAGGGGTCATTGCACAAATGATTACTCAGACCCCGGTCGCCATGGCAATGCTGCCGTGTAACGGGCGACAGGCATGCAGCACAGCAAAGACGCCGATTAGTGAGCTGGCGATGGAGAAAGCGAGCGCTGCCTTTGTGTGACTTCGTTTTGCCTACATTTTTTTACCTTTCCAAACAGCCTCTGTTTTTCTGTGCGTCTCCAGCTAACTGGGGTGGAGGGAATGAGGGTGGGGAGCAGTGAAACAGAAAGAAAAGCCTGCAAACATTCTGCTTTCAGCCCTCCAGCTTTGTCTCCTCTTTTTACTCGCCTTCTGTGCCTGAATGAAGGCTGCCGTTGGTTTATTTCATCAGCCGTTATAACGGTTCTGCCGGCATACATCAGTATATTTTCTTGCAGCTGTTAGTCAGTTTCTTTCTCTACCATGTGTGGTGGGGATGTTTTTGAAAATGAATACTTTATGTTTTTGTGCACCACTACTATACAAATGAGTACCCAGGTACCCAGATATAGCCGGGAGGGTTAATTACTCATCTGTTGTATTAATGAAGCATAAGTCAGCACAGATTGAATAGGCGACCTCTACTGGTCGCGCAAACTTTGAAACCCCAAAAGTTTTTGGTGCAGATACCGGAGACTATAAATAAAATACTATATATATATTCAAGTTATCTTAAAGGCTGTTATCATTCAGGTGTTTCGGAGCCAAGTGAAATCTGATTTGGTTACTACTTTAAGACATGTTAAAACCATAGACTGTACATAAAAGACAGACATAGCAAGCGTGATATTGCGTATTAGTTTTGAAACATTAGTACCAGCATTTTTGCACTGCCATTTTAGGTTTTTGGAGCCAGAAGTGACCATACTTGCATGAGACTGTGGAATACTAATACATCAGCTCAAAGTAGCTAGCTTTGTCAACAATTGATCAGTATTGTTATCCAGTAATCCCGGACTGTAATTCGCAAATGTGTTATTAAAACCTCTACCAACAAAGGAAGTGCTACTCCACAAATATCTCTACATAATTATGTTACTGCATCATTGTCTGGATTTAAACACTATCACTGTGGGACAACAGCGCCACCATCAAGCCAGACAGGAAAGTACAGCCTAATGATGGAATTATCAAAGGTAATCAGGCCACTATCACCTTAAAAAACATGTTTTCAGCAGCTTTACATAATTTGCATGATTTGCACCTTATTATCTAATTCTGGCTCTTCAGTCAGAAACAAGCTGTTTCAGCTACTCTCACTTTAAGACAACATTGTTCTTATAGGGTGCCCCTCATAAACAGAAGTGGGTGGAGCTTCTGTGTGTCTGAGATGACCATATTAGGAATACCTAGTCTTTATGACATCACACAGATCTAAGAGTTGGAAAAAACAGTCTGAAACTGTTTTTAAATTAGTGTGAAGCCTGAGCTTTTTACTCACGTGGATTCATCCTATACACCAGACTTTCCCAAAGTGTGGGGCCCACCCCCTAGGGGGGGCGCAGAGCCATTGCAGGGGGGGCGCGGCATGAAAAGGGAAAAAAAAAAACAAGGCTTGGACACTGCTAGCACGGGGCCTACACAAACGCAAAGCAGGAGATGAAGCATAGCTGAATATGTTTCCAAACCAACTTCATTCTAAGCCAAAGGCTAGAAAATATGGTGAAGCAGATCTTTCCTTTGGCTTCACCTGCACAAGTGCAGAATTGGTCTTTCCTTCCTCGCTGGGCTCTCCAAATCACAGACAAACAGTATCCCACATTCTTGATTTTTAGTTCACAAACACTTGTTGTAATGACTAACTACTCCTGACATTTTGGAGATGTTGGCTCTTTATACAGGAAAGTTACAGTGGGATACAAATAATATCAGGCTGATCCTGCCACGATTTGTTCCCCTTGTCTAAATCACGGACAAACAGTATCCCACAGCTGTTCATGTTTTTGAACCCATTTTGCACAGAGAGGCATTTATTTTGAAAAATTTCTTGATAGCTATGTTGAATATTATTACACAGGAAAATAACAACTACACCGTGCCTCTGCCTTTCTAAATGGAGGGACAGTAACTGCGTGTTTATATGTAAGCGTGTAAAACCTGAAGATAGAGACAAAATACTGTTAATCTGACTATCTGCCATTCTGCAATTCCTCTCATGTAAGCAATAACGTGGCGCACAGCCGACGTGAAAAAAGGTACATTCCTTTAACGTTGCGTGACGAACTCTGTATTCCTCGTCCACACATAAACGCAAAAAAAGAGTTTTAAAAGATCTCCGTTTTCGGTGATTCGAAACGCCGTTTACGTGTGGATGAAACAGCTGCGTTTTGTAAAATGCCCGTGTAGCGTAAAAGAGTTAGTAGTCTATTTTCTTACTACCTGCAGATTACTTGTATTTGCTTAATTGTTTACTAAATGTTTGAGGTGTGAAATAAACCGCAGTGGAGCAAAATATGGGTGTGTGTGGTTGGAGGATGTGTTAGTGCGTGTGTGTGTGCGCGCGCATGCGAGGGGGGCGCGAACATTTTTCTGTAAAACAAAGGGGGGCCCAGCGAAAAAAATTTGGGAACCACTGCTATACACCTTTGAAAAGGTTTAGTATTATCATGAAATTGAAACAGGAAATGCATGACAGGAAATGAGGAAAGTCATCGCAGGTCAGCTTTAAAGGACATATCAGGGAGCTGAGTACTTAACTAAAAATAAAGGGGGAGTTTCACAGGATGCTGTATCTATGCATATCAGGGTTAACTATACTTGGCAACACAGTAAATTATCCAATAGCAGAAAAAACTGCCTCACTGCAAGTGTATAGAAGAAGAAAGAAATCATCTGAATGTCTCTATCAAACATGGTCATTATGCATCATAGCCCAATTCAAAGTGAAATGTTATCATACACAGAATTATTGGATTATCTGTGAGAGATAGGGACACCAAGGGTACCAAAAATAGAGCTTTGCCCTTAGTGAATGCCTGCAGGAAACATTTGTGGCTGTGGCTGATACAGGCTGTTTGAAGCTATTCCCCATTCACGATCCAGTGCACTATATTTACCCCGGGCAGTTTTGTTTGAGCGCCTGAATTCTGAGTGTGAAATTATGGTGCTAGTGGAAGTGTACAGCTCTTTTTCATTCTATTCTGGCATGGGTGCTACTTTTTGCTTACACAAAGACATTTCCTGCATTTTCCAGATGTTTGCAAGGCTTACGAATGGTAGATGTACTCTGTGAGTCCACAGAGTGAGAGAGTGTGTGTGTGTGCATGCAAGACTCAGATTACCACTGAAACTGCCTCAGATAGAAGCCATTCCCATACTGTCAGGACACACACTGTTATGTCTGGACAGCTGTTTTTACCCCCTTCAGATGCAGACAGAGATAGTCTGAAAATATATGTGTGTGGAATTCAGTTTGGACAAATCTGAACAACAGTTACAAGGAGTAACTTTTATTCTTTATTTGTGCTCTTTTTTTGTTCAAAAATAATGGTATCCTAAGACGTGGATTTAATAATACATACGCCCGTGATTGAGCTGATTTGAAATAATTTCCCGCAGACTACCCTAACATTAAACATATTTTATTGCCAGCGTCAAATATGCAATATAATCTAAAAAATTAGACTTTTGCTGAGTCTACACTCCATGTCCTCCATGCGTTCGTGTGACATGGCTGGTAGTGGTTCCTGGAGGTTACTAACAGGTTTCCACGGTTACCTTCAGTTTTTCGTTTATACCTGCAAATACTCACTAACTCCTAGCCACGTGGTAATAAAGCTTGATTAACTGCAATACAAATTGGACATGGAGAAGGTTTGCCTTCAAAGTAGAAGTTGTGCCTTAGTGCTGTAACCAACATATTGCAAAGTGTGCAACTTTTACTTTGAAGGAAAACAGTTTTTACAACAGAGTAGTTGGAAAAAGTCTGTCAGTGACTAAGATATTAGCAGTGTTTTTCCCAGCAACTGCCATTAGCTTCCAGGAACAACTTGTAACTGGTTGGAAAATATAATTTTTTTCCTCTTGACCAGTGGTTGGCAATCGATTGTGCACCAGTTTGTATTCCTGTGTCCCTGGACCTTATTCACTTTAACCAATGTTGTAACATCTTCAAAATGGCAGACTAGTCCACTAATCACTTGTGTCACATAACATAGAGCCCATCACAAACTCCAGATAAGGACAAAAAAGTAATATGGATTTGGATAAGGTTAAGTCTCATACATTTGGATGCTACAGTTTCTGTGTTAAGTTTTGCCTTTTGGTTCTTCCAAGCACAGGAAATTGAAGTAGACATGCAAAATGTTAACCTTAGATTGATCAACATTTAGGGTCAAGTCTTTAACAGCAACCCCTTTGTTACCTGTTTGGAACAACCTAACAAAAGAAATTTTTACTGAAAAATCTTTGGCATGTGACTAAAACCCAGAACCCAGCTGTAACACTAAGTGGCTCGGTAGTGACCTAGTGGATGTCAAACTGGACAGATTGCATTATACCTAAGAGCTGTTGGATAAGGATAAGACAAATATCTGAAAGGCAGCCAGAAGCTGAAAAAGGTTTACCTGTGGAAATCTTTCAAATTACCATTCAGAGCGATCCATCCAAGAAGTTTAAATTCATGTTAAAAAGAAAAAAATGTTCAGCTTCGGGGACGGAAGCAATTTCATGGCTACCTTGGTCCTGGATGACATTAGTTGTGACTGAAGTTGTTGCTGTTGCATCATCAGAGAGTTGTGGGCAATGAGCCGGGCCGGGCTGGGCCGGGGTAAATGTTCCATTATGATTCAATTACCCCGCGTGGCCAATGGTGAGTTAGCCACAGTATGTGAGCTGTGAGTCTTGCCAGTCAGGTGTGGAGGTCACCAGACAAGTAGGAGGACGTTTTGTCCATCAGCTCTGCATCTCCAAGGACATTCAGGCTCTTACACAGAACAAGACCTTGAAGAAAGGAGACGGGAGGGGGGTTGAAGTACTCAGTATCTGTGACTACCATATAAATACCAGACATCATTCCTATTTATTTTTTATAAGAGGGCACTTAAAAGTCAAGTTTATTTATCCAGACCTCCAGCTTGTAGTGCAGACTCTTGGTTATTGCTCTTTCTGACATTATATACATTTGAGATAACAGTAAAACTGTTATGGCCGGGGCCGCTTCAGACGGGTGACAGGACTCAAATGCAGGACGCCGAACAGCACGTAAGTAGTTTTTAAAGACGATATTTAATTACTCAAAAATATTCATAAACAGGAAAGTGAGTTTGACAAGTACGACGTGCCACAACTGAATCTAAGTAACAGTCTGGTCCTGGTCAGAGGGAACAGCAGTTCTGGGGATTGGGCTGGAGAGCGAATCACATTAGGTCCAGGAAAAAGGTCAGGGTCACTGTAACAGAGTGCAGACGTTCAGATACGAATAAGGAGACATATGTATATGTTGTTCGTTCAGAATCCTCCTTCGTACTGCGTACTTGCCACGGGTGGTCGGAGATGACGTGGAGGGGTGAGTGGTCCGGGTGTGTAGTCCGAAAACTCCTGGCGTGGAGGCAGAGAGGCAGGTAGGTGATTTGGGTAAACAGCCTGTGGGACTGCCAGATGGTCCAGTATCCAGGTAGGAGCTCTTCGGCGGAGATTGGCAGTTAGGTGTGGTGGTGTTAGCAGAGAATCTGGCGAAGAGAGATTGAGTACGCTGGCCTTATGAGTCCCCGGCTAAATTACCCGCAGGTGTGAGCGATCAGCAAAACACTGAGGCCCCTCCCCGGGGTGGAGATGCCGGCTCGGAGGGAGACACACTGGCACACACCCGGACCATGACAAAAAGGGTCTGTTTAGTAGCTCTTTTGGAGTTTCTGATACAGTCAAATGACTGTAATCATAACATAGGCTTCCCAGTAGACTGTACGTGTACGTGTGATATGACTGAAACAGTAACTGCCAAACTGTGATCTGACCATTTTCTAAGCTCTGTTTCAAGGTCAGTGAATTCATATCCACTGTATTTAATCTAGGAACAGGATATTGTAAAATGTGCAGAACTTTCCACACCATATGTTTTTATTTTTGCTTTTTCCTGCTGTTAAAATGAATCTTTTTTTCCCAATTTGTTCTTTTATTAGAAATGCCAGTTGCATGAGTTACAGATGTGAGAATTAGGTGGACCACTACACTGCTAAGTTTTTATCTAGTGACACCATCAGAACCATCTAATAATGCTGTTTTCATCAGTGGTTAGATTAGCATGCTAATGGAGCCAGGTTGGGTTGCTCTGGCGGTAACGGTGAGAGGAAGCTGATAATGACTGGTCATTTACTGTTTCTTTGGCAGAACATGCACGTATGCTGCTGTAATGCTTTGAGCTATCGTAATAGGTCATTAATGCAGTTATTGATTGTATAATATCAGGCGAACAGTGTGTGCCTGTCAGCTGATTCGAGGTAAACGTAAGGGCACAGTTCACTTACTAGTACTGAAAATGGTTTTGTTGGATGTAAGTATTTGGGTAATCCTTGGTAATATTAGTTAATACATCCCCTGCAGCAACCACAAATGTTCTTCTTTTGAATTTTCAGAATTTATTAGGATGAAATTGATATATTGCCCATGAAGCAGCAAACACCCATGGATGTTGTTTTCTACACTAAATCAAGATGCATTCATGGCCTTTTAAAAAGATGTACTTTCAAGTTATTACGTTATTAAGGCAATTACAAAGATGTGAATTCAACCTAATTACATTCACCGATCACATTCAGCCACTGAGCAATTTTCTGATGATTAGAGGTCTAACAGCTGTCCAAATGGCACAAATAAATGGTTCAAATTTGGTTCAAAAGGGAAGGTTTTGCTTAGATCACATTGTGTTGGTGATCCAAACACTGGTTAATTTAGTTGTGATCAAATGGCCACCTAATGTTCTGTGGGGTTATTTTTCATTATGAGCTTCTTCCCAGCAGTAAAGACTGTCTTCTCAATTCAATTCAATTCAATTCAATTCACTTTTATTTATATAGTTTTAAATAACAACAGCATTTGCCTGAAGGTATTATATTGTAAGGTAAAGACCCTACAATAATATAAAGAAAACCCCAACTATCATGCAAGCTCCTTTTACCAAGCACTTATCACCAGTGGGAAGGAAAAACTCCCTTTTAACAGGAAGAAACCTACAGCAGTACCAGGCTCAGGGAGGGGCGGCCCTCTACTGCAACCTCATGAGGGCGAGGGGAGCAAGATGGGACAGTGTCTGGTCTTGGTTGGAAAACTGTTTGAAGATATAATGTGCCTTTCCTGAATGTCACCTAGAAGTGATTTCTTTGCTTTCTTGGGTTTCCTAGCAAGAAGCTTTTGTTCTATAATTATTTCTTTCTTCTCAGAATAAAAACAGTTTCGCAGTAAAACAAATGAGGCATCTTCTGAAGTCTCGGACGTCATATTGGTGGTAAACATATCCCTACCATAACCCCGAAAAAAGAAAGGTGACTTCTTTTTTTTTTGTGTGTGTGACAATTAGGATGACTATTTCTTTCGTTCTCTGATTTAGACTTACAAGAACAGTTCATTAAAAACAAAAATGACATATTCTCATTAGCCATGATCCTCATCTGGACAGTGTTTTCAGTGGGAGAAACGTTTCGTAGCTCATCCATGTGACTTGTTCAGTCTCAGCTGACTGCAGGTTTCCCCAACCTTTAAAATGTACACTTGCATAATGGCTGATAGCACCACTGACTAACAATGGGTCGTGCGGTCTGTTTCATGATCATTGATATGCACATTTTCATGACCTTTGATCAACAAGCACTGATCAACGACCATTGATCAGTGCCCATGAGTACCATTCACAGAGAGTTGGGGAATGGCTGCAATCACAGCATTGTAAGATAGTGAAAGATGTACCCTTAGGTCCCCTCCTCGATTCAGAGATGGTCTTTCCCTTTTCACATAAATGGCCTCCTTGACTCTGCGCTCAAACCAGCGTTCCTCCCTGTCCAGGATGTGCACATCCTCATCATTGAAAGAGTGTCCACTAGCCTGTAGGTGTGAATAGACTGCAGAGTCCTGGCCTGACGAGGTGGCTCTTCTGTGTTGTGCCATCCGCTTAGCCAGAGGTTGTTTGGTTTCTCCGATGTTCATGGCAATCCTCCTGGAACTTAGCAGTGTACACTACATTACTCTGATTGTACCAGGGTGGACCAGCCTTCGGGTGGACCAATTTTTGGCGCAGCGTGTTTTGGGTCTGAAAGCTACAGAGATGCAGTGTTTAGAGAAAATGAGTCTCAGCTGTTCTGTTACTGCTGACACATAAGGTATCACTACGGGTCTTTGCTTAGGCAGCAGTTGTCCTTCTCTCCTGGATCACCAGGAGCGTTCTTTAGGTGCCTTTCCAGCTTTGACAAATGTCCAACTGGGATAACCATATTTACGCAGGGCCTTCTTATCCTTCTGTATCTGTGTATGTGGATCTGTGTAGTTACCAAAAGAGTTGGAAATCAGATTTTTTTGGTTTGGAAGGATCTGGGTTTGAAGCTGCTGATCATGAGGAGTTTGCTTAAATATCATGAAGCGTATCTTTTTGATGATGCAAGAAGACTTTTTCTCAACATGTCTTCGGATGTGTTCAGTTTTTTTTTCTGTAGGACTCAAATGCAGGTGAACAATTGTTATTAGAAACTGATCATTGGCAGTTTGAGAAGGATTACATGTGTTTGACCATTCTGTCAAATAAATTTGACCTTTTAATAACATGCACCTGGCTACCTTTGACCTATTAAGGGTTATGATTAGATACACACATACCCAATTGCATATAATTTTCAACTATTTTGCATATGCAGATAAAAACCTAAAACCTGTAAAACCCAAATAACTGAAGCCTTGGTGACCATGTGGCTAACCTAACCTACCTCTTAACATACCACTAAGTGGTTAACTGATGACCAGGTATCTGTTAACCTCCTAGGATTAACCTTAGACAGATCATAGGCAACATAGGCTTCAGTTTAATTAATACCATCCCCTGTGATTAGTGCCTAAATTATTGTATGATACCTATATTGAAAGAATAAAAATGTAATAGTTTCTGAAAATCTGTCTATTTAGCGTACATCTAAACAATCCCCAGTCCTAATCCTACCTCTATAGACAGGTTTCCTGTAACCTGGTGGATGATAAGATGGCAATCTGTCCCTCACAAGTCCCCAGAGATTATTCGAAGTGTGACACTAAATTGATGAAGTATCTTTTTAAGTGCGTAATTAAAGTGATCCAGAAACAGGCTTTCTTCTCTTACTGAAATCAGGGGTGAGGGAGATAGGAAAATTGAACTAATGAGTGGGAAAGATGGAGGAGGAGTGAGGAGACAATACTCAGTGTTCCTGCAAGAATCCAAATGCACTGCACGTTTTTTTCCACATTTGCTGTTCAGTGCAGCTTGGTGTATTTTGTCTGTGTGTGGTTCTGTCAGCTTTGTCCCTCAAAGAGCTCTTTCTCCCCCCACACTTTTCTTTTCCTAGAGAGGGAGAAAGAAAGACACACAGAGAGAGAAAGAGATGGAGAGGGAGGAGGAGGGAGGCTGGAGCCAGCAGTCTGGAACAAGCATGACAGAATTTGAATTATAGAAGCAGCACAGCAAAGAGGAGAGGGAGCAGGGGAGGGAGGGATTGGGGTGGTGGTGGTGGTGGTGGTGTTTCCAATGTGTGTCTGTTTCTGTGTGGCAGGGAAAGAGAGAGAAAGACAGAGAATCGTTTCAGCGGCAGAAGCTGTTATTTTCAAGGCATTGTTGAGAAGCCGGTTCATAGCAAATTTATTATTTAGATTGGGTTTCTTCTTCTTCACTCTGCCATAATACGGAGTAAAACATGAAACCTAAATGTTTTAGTAAAATAAACTTTACAAGAATACTGAAAAAAAAACTCTTAATATTGCCCATGTAAACCTCAAACATGCCAACATCTGACAAAATGCTGAACTGCCATTGTTAGATAAGACCAGCGATCACACAGTGCAGATGTTGAATGCAATGACAAGCTCAAGGATAAAGGTGATCTAAGAGAGACAGTCCACTTCCTTTTTATACTATTATATTTAAAATAGCTGCAATTTGGCTGGGTGTACTGCAGGGGGCGCTTGTGAGATCAGTCCTCAGTGAGTAAACTGTTAAAATCATTATCAAACACAAGGACACACATAAAAAAGTGTCTTTGTGTTTTGGTTTTAATTTCACAAATCCGCAAATTTATTAATGTCTCCAAACTGAAGTTAAAAAAACAAAAAACTAACAGGTTCTTCTTACAGGGAACTGGATTTTGTTGATAAAGTCTTTGCTTTCAGATATTTCGTGCTTATTGGTTATTAAAGGAGACACTCAGGCGATGTCATTTTCCATTTGTTAACTACATGCTTCTAATGTAATTAAATCCCAACAGACACTTCCATGTCATTATAAAGGGGCATCTACAGAAAAAGAAATTCACACGTCCCTTTCTAGCTAATGGTCACTTGCTAGCACATAATCTTTGCTCTGGTTGCCCAGGTAACCAGTAATGTTCAGTGGTTTCCATACACTCATCATGGCAATGAATGCTATGGTATTTTGGGGCTTTTGCTGATTTGTTTGAATTTTTTCTTTTTCCAGGATGGAATGACTGTAAAGCAGTGGTCCCCAACCTTTTTTGCGCCACGGACCGGT
>NW_005187616.1:560119-565427 GCF_000239375.1 Pundamilia nyererei | reverse complement strand
CTTTTCTTTGCAAGCTCCTTTGACTACCATCCAAATAGAATATCAGACAGAATGTCACATAATTGCTTTAAAAAGCTTCCAACAGCACAAACACGGTCCAGAGGTCCACTTCAGGGACTCCAGTTTAGCTGATGTGAAGCCTAGCAAAGAGCTAGCAGCTATAGCTGCCTGCTTCACCATCCACCTGCCAGTCAAAGAGGCCACACCCCTAATACCATCAGAGCAAACTGGAAGCCTTGATAATAGCCCGATGAATGGATAACAAAAACAACCCCTGATTTTAAAATGGAAGTCTATGGGGATTGACTCACATTTGGAGGCAGCCTCAAGTGGCCACGGGAGGAACTGCTGTAGTTTGTTTTGTCAGCTCGATGGTGCGATTAAATCAGCTTTAACAGATCAAACATGCATATTTTGAGGGATTTGGGGGTTTTCATTGTTCATTTTAATCACATTCATACTACCTGATACACTGATGTTGACACCATTTTAACGATCATGCCAGTTTCCTTTATCTTTAAATTTGTTTTCATTTAAGCCACAGTGCATGATCCTTTGTTGCTAGTTTATTCATTATGGACTCTTTCAGCCCACTGCTGTGCTGGATATAAATAACAAAGCATTTGCTCCCATACACAGGATGAGCTGTGCTGAATAAATTACCAAATCTGAGTTCCTCCTCATTGTATTTACATTTGCTATGGCCCAAACGTCCTCCTTGACATCTTTCTTGGACCCCGTGGCATTTCCCATCACGGAGAGAGGCGGTTTTATTCGGCTAAATCCTTGATGTTTCATGGCACATCTTCGTGATGCGTCTTTCTGTGAGCTCTTCCTGTGGTTTTGACGTCTCCAAGTGATGCTCTTCCTGTCTGTTGCCTGGCAACAGAAGGGGAAAAATAGATGAGGTGATGAGTGAAGGTGAGCCCAAGGGAGATAGGAGGAGAGAGAAAGAAGATATAGGAAGGGAGGGGGAGTAAAGCGCTGGTTGTTATTTTCTTCTTGGCGAGCACTCGTGGCTTGCTCTGTTTCTGTTCTGTAACGTTCCTCTAAAATAAAATTTAAAAAAAAAACAGAAGCAAACCGCTGTTGAATATGAGATAACACCAAAGGTTAACACATGTCAGGAGGTGGATTTTTTTTCTTATTACATTTTAGTGCGTGAAGCAGGGTTTTACTAACCACTATTAGCATGATAAATATGTCTTGTTTGTGTAGCTGTAGTTCCTTAGATGTATTCTCTTTAAATGAATCGATCCAATTGTACAAATGCACACACTACAGTGTATAACTGCCGGAGCATGCATATGTTTGCTTTTATTATAATATGGCTGTGCACTCTCCCTGCACTATACTGTGTACTGTTTACAAGCGACTTTCAGCTTTTATGTGCATTTTAAAACATCCTTATATGTTTTTTGTTTTGTTTGCATGCTGTGCAAAAATCTTGAGCCAGGGCTGATTTCCATATAGTTTGCTTCAAAAGGAGAAAGACATTCTTGTATATTTTTTTTTAAGTGGTCTTTATTTATAAAAGTATTTCAGAGTTTTTCTTTAGATATTGGCTGCTTTTTCACACATTTTCAGTCCAGTTTTTGTACCTGACGATTTTAAGTCATAACCTGACTTATTAATCATTCAAGCATTAAAAAAGGTCGGGGCTCTGGGGAGGCCAATCCATGACTGGCAGTGTTCCACTCTGTGCTTTTCTATCCAGATATGCTTTTTCTGCACTGACAGTGTGTTTGGGATCATTGCCATCAGTTTCATCATTCTAAAATGTAAGATGTTGCCCTTCCATGAAAATGGCTTCTTGACAGCTGTCCTTCCACTGAGACCATCTCTGATGAGGCTTCAGTGAACATCATATGGATCAGCTAAGGGACTAAATGATCTCGAGTCCTTTGTTAGGTCTTTCCTGGATTTTTTTTTCCTATTTCTTATATGGACATGACTTTCAGATCATGTTCATCTGCTGTAGATAGTTCTTTAGACCTGACACTTCTTTATTGTCCACTTGTCCAGTTTCTTCAAAATTTTTAAGTACACACCATGCTGAGATATACCAGACAAACTGTTATCTGTTAAAAGAATGCAGGTTTAGGGTACTTTCATACTGGTGTTACCTGTCTTTTTATATACAATCTGTGTTCACAATAAACATTTCACATAGTCATCCACCCTTCTAACCAAGATGAATAAAATGTGACTTTCAAGTTTTTTGTACTGATCTCAATCCAATGTGTTTGGGTATTAGTTGAAGGTTTACCGAGTTAAGTTTAGTCTTTCCTGTTTTATTTTGAAAGAGTTTCTTTAGTGTTCTCATTGATTGTGTTTTCATCTACTTACAGCTGTGTTTGAATGGCAGGCTTGTCGAGGGGTTGCAGATCTGATGTCGCCCTCGCACACTTGTCACAGCAGGCTCTGCTGGCACGACAATGGAGCTTGTCTGTGGTGGTGGCTGTCAAGTCGGCAGCTCCTTTAGTTTCATAAAAGTAAGCCAAATCCTCACTTCTGTCACGCTCCTAACCATCCTCAAGACACGGTTTGTGCAAATGTTCTAAGATTTTTGAACATTTTAAAACTTTATTGTTTTTCTTGACTACTTTGAGCTACAGAGGAGCAGTGGTGCAGAAAAATCTGAACTTCTGTTAGTCCATGTGTCCCTCCCAGTGAAACTCTTGGAACTTGTGACACTTATAGAGAGACCTCCCACATCACATTGTTAAAAGCGAGAGGAGCGTTCAGTCTGATTTTCCTCCATTGAATAAACCATGTTCTCATTTCTGGGAACTCAAACTGTCTTGTCAAACCAATGGCACGTTGCATGCTGTCCTGTGCCAGGACATAGTAAAGATGACGTGAGTCAGTCACTCCCAGCTTGTAATTTTTAAGGTGCAGGGTTACTGTTTTCTAAATCTAACAAAGTAGGTTTTAGGATCTAGACGTAAACAATGAGTAAAAGTACCCAGCAAACGTGTGGATGCTGAATAACCATCTGCTGGCAGTATTTCCTCAATGTAGGTTTACCATCGAGTGTAGTTCTTGAACGTCACCATGAGTTTTTTGTTCACCATGAACCCCATCATACCACAACCAGTTTTGACCTTGGAGACGAGGTTTCTGCTTCAACCTTATTTACTGGGTAAAAATCAAAGAAAAAACAGACACAGACAAGAGGATGTTGATGTTATTTCCACATGGAATAAAGGTCTCGTCAGACCGTCTGATATAAATGAAGAAATCAGATTACTGTTTATTTTGAGGGGATAGGTTAATTGAAAAATCTAAATTGCCCATGGGTGTGAATGCGGGAGTGAATGTGAGTGCGAATTGTTGTCTGTCTCTGTGTGTTAGCCCTGCGACAGACTGGCGACCTGTCCAGGGTGTACCTCTTGCCATATGACAGCTGGGATAGGCTCCAGCACCCCTCACGACCCTGAAAACACTAAGCGGAAGTGATGGATAGATGTTTATTTTGAACATTACAAAAAAAGTGTAACTCATAGTTTGAAAATGCAAAACAAAAATAGCGAATATATTAATCAGTTGTATATTTTAAAAAAGAAATTACATTTTGTCCTTTAGAGAGAGAGAAGGAAAATCTAAACATCTGTCTCCTTTCTGTCTACATTCATCTCATTCCCTCGCCTTTGCATTCACAAATGTAATATATAGGGGGCGATCGTGGCTCAAGAGTTGGCAGTTCGTCTTGTAACCGGAAAGTTGCTGGTTCAAGCCCCGGCTTGGACAGTCTCGGTCGTTGTGTCTTTGGGCAAGACACTTCACCTACTGGTGATGGCCAGAGGGGCCGATGGCCCGATATGGCAGCCTCGCTTCTGTCAGTCTGCCCCAGGGTACCTGTGGCTACAACTGTAGCTGCCTCCACCACTGTGTAAATGTGAGAGTGGATGAATAGTGGCATTGTAAAGCGCTTTGAGGGTCTTGAAAAAAGCTATATAAATGCAATCCATTATTATTATATACATGTACACCCATACTCACTTACCTACAACACATAATCTTTCATTTATTAGTAATTTAATAGTTTTAATAAATAAATATTATTATTTATATAATAATATTTATGTGGATACTTTTACACATGCATGTATATATATGTATATACAGACACGTCTATCTGTATACACCTACCTACAAATATCTATATGTGGAGATTCAAATACCTGTCACTGCCTGATAAAGTCCTTCCTCTTCTAATTTCTTTGTGAAAATTGTTTCTTTTAATAAATTTGTTAAATAACAATAACTAAGTTAGTCACCAAATGGTCTCATGCTGGACATGCTGGACCATTACAACGTGAAATGTTTCATATTTGTGAGGGGAGATTCTTAGCTCAGTAAGATGATAAGTGGTCCTCAGTGAGATGAGTGAGTGAACGGCTGCAATATACATGTAATATACATAAAAGGACCCTCTCAAAGTGCATTGGTTCAGAACCGTGCTAAAGGAATCCAAGTAGATGGTGGTTTCTGTTTTTGTTTTGCTCTATGAACACTATCACACTTGGAGTTCATTTGTTCATTTGTGAAAACTTGTAGATTTTGTTCTGGTTTGGTTTCCTTTCATGCAGAGAAAAATACTGAGCAAACGTGAGAACGTTCAGTCTTCTCATTGGCCAGAAGAGTCTGGGGTGGGAGAAACCGAAGTAAATACAGGAAGAAAGTGCTGTGTTCTGGACTAGTACATCTAGAGTTTACTCCTAATATTTGCATTTCAGGCAAATCTGTATTCTTCACGTCTGCTGCATCTCAAAATGCAAAGCATACGTGACTAAGTGAAGGTGTTTAGCTTAAACTTCAAGTTGCACTGAAGTCGCATCCCATTCTCACCATCAACAAACTGCTCTGGAGTTCTTTTGGAATTGGATCCAGACTACTTCCTCCAAGGGGTCTTGGTGTGGTTGTTTTGTTCTGAATGAGCATAATGTGCACAGCATGAGCAGACAATAACATAAGTGCATTCCCTCACCTTTGCACTGTGTACTGTGGTCTGAGAAGGACAATTCTCAGACCACAGTACACAGTGGGACTACCATTGAATGTATAGTAAAAGTGACTGTGACCATGAGCCTTAATGTTAGCATATCGGCCTATACTGTTTTGGTGTTAATCCAGCAGTGGTTATATTTGAATGAGTGGGATGAGTAATAATTAAGTGATAAGGACTCAAAGACAGATGTGAATAAACTACTTACCAGGTGGAAAGCAGAAGTCCATTACCAAAGAACAAAATACTGGGGAACAAACACACTGCCTGATCCAAAATCCAAAACATATTCAAAAC
>NW_005187616.1:510439-560099 GCF_000239375.1 Pundamilia nyererei | reverse complement strand
ATACTTTTACACATGCATGTATATATATGTATATACAGACACGTCTATCTGTATACACCTACCTACAAATATCTATATGTGGAGATTCAAATACCTGTCACTGCCTGATAAAGTCCTTCCTCTTCTAATTTCTTTGTGAAAATTGTTTCTTTTAATAAATTTGTTAAATAACAATAACTAAGTTAGTCACCAAATGGTCTCATGCTGGACATGCTGGACCATTACAACGTGAAATGTTTCATATTTGTGAGGGGAGATTCTTAGCTCAGTAAGATGATAAGTGGTCCTCAGTGAGATGAGTGAGTGAACGGCTGCAATATACATGTAATATACATAAAAGGACCCTCTCAAAGTGCATTGGTTCAGAACCGTGCTAAAGGAATCCAAGTAGATGGTGGTTTCTGTTTTTGTTTTGCTCTATGAACACTATCACACTTGGAGTTCATTTGTTCATTTGTGAAAACTTGTAGATTTTGTTCTGGTTTGGTTTCCTTTCATGCAGAGAAAAATACTGAGCAAACGTGAGAACGTTCAGTCTTCTCATTGGCCAGAAGAGTCTGGGGTGGGAGAAACCGAAGTAAATACAGGAAGAAAGTGCTGTGTTCTGGACTAGTACATCTAGAGTTTACTCCTAATATTTGCATTTCAGGCAAATCTGTATTCTTCACGTCTGCTGCATCTCAAAATGCAAAGCATACGTGACTAAGTGAAGGTGTTTAGCTTAAACTTCAAGTTGCACTGAAGTCGCATCCCATTCTCACCATCAACAAACTGCTCTGGAGTTCTTTTGGAATTGGATCCAGACTACTTCCTCCAAGGGGTCTTGGTGTGGTTGTTTTGTTCTGAATGAGCATAATGTGCACAGCATGAGCAGACAATAACATAAGTGCATTCCCTCACCTTTGCACTGTGTACTGTGGTCTGAGAAGGACAATTCTCAGACCACAGTACACAGTGGGACTACCATTGAATGTATAGTAAAAGTGACTGTGACCATGAGCCTTAATGTTAGCATATCGGCCTATACTGTTTTGGTGTTAATCCAGCAGTGGTTATATTTGAATGAGTGGGATGAGTAATAATTAAGTGATAAGGACTCAAAGACAGATGTGAATAAACTACTTACCAGGTGGAAAGCAGAAGTCCATTACCAAAGAACAAAATACTGGGGAACAAACACACTGCCTGATCCAAAATCCAAAACATATTCAAAACGCACTGAAGGGCAGATAAATAGATACTCACACAAAGAACAGAGGAAAATAAAATAAAAAATACTATAATGATGTAAATACTCTCAGACACAATGAGCGCTAATCAGACAGAGAGGAAACACCTGGAAAACAAAACACAGCTGAAACTAATCAAGGACAATGAAGCGGGGAAGTAAACCTGAGGAAGAAATAAGAGACAAAATGATTGTCAAAATTAAACAGTAAACAAGTAAACATGGAAAAAGCCAACACACAAATGGTGATTTAAGCAAGAGGAGACAAAATAAAAATGATTAATACCAAAACATGAACAGTCAACACAGAATAACATTTCTAATAAGAAACATCAGAGATAACAAACCAAACAGAAACTCACAAACACGACCATAACATCCAAATAAAATCCCACTGAAACCAAAGCGCAGATGGACGGTCTGTTAGTACAATTAACTGCACAGCAAGCTGTATTGTTTCTCAGATAACTGCATTAAAAATTTTTCCAAATGGCACCAACAGCACAAACACAGTCCAGATGTCCAGTTCAGAGACTCGAGTTGACCAGTTATTTTGCTAAATAGGCTTAATTATCAACTGTACTACAGCCTAAATTTCAAAGTCAAAGTTTCTACCGATTTAGTTGGACCCCCAGTTGCCATAAAAGTTGAATATAATATAAATGAAATACTCAGTTCAGGCTTCAAAGCTCAGCTCTTTTAATTAACAGATCATGGCTCATTTTTAGACCTTAAATATGGTTTTAATAAAGAGGTAACACAGTAGGAATCCCAGCTGAGCTGACAACAACACTCCCATTCAACAGTGAGAGGCTCGACTGCTGAAGTTCACACAAAAGGTTTGTTGTAGAGATTAATTTGTTGATATAGAGAACATGTCTACTCTCAGACTGCCTCTTGCTTCCAGGAACTTTGGGTTTTGTGTAACTGTGAGCAATACACAAACGCACACACTGTGCTCAAGCGTCCATGAGTCACCACAATGACGCACGCCTGCTGAACATTTGCTGTGTGCTTCAGCGTTTCATATGTACACGATGGCAAAGGAAGGAAGAACTGCAGAGCTGAAGGGAGAAAAACCAGCCTCGAACATTTTATGTCCATATGTTCCTGTGCTGCGTTCATGATCACATTTTAAGGGGAATTAAATCATCTGTGTGTTAGAAAATAGAGGCTGTGCAGAGAAGTCTGTGCTTTAAGCTGAATAGCTAAATGTTCCATGTTTGTAGTCTGTGTTTGCAGTGCTCAGTTTGAGACTTTTACAAGACTTGATACAAAAATCAGGCACACTCACGTCTGTCAGGTTTATTATGTGCTTATAAGAGGTTAGCAAGCTTGGTTAGCATGCTTCATCCATAAAGCACCAGCAGCACAAACATGGTTTGGAGGTCAGCTACAGCCGCCTGTGTCACCATCCACCTGTGGGAGCCAGCCTTAAGTGGACATTAGAGGAACTGCAGTTTTTAGCATTCCAGCGCTGGCTTCCTTTCTTTAAGCTCCAGAGCTTAGAAGTAGTCCTCCTGCTGGCCAGTAGGAAGAATGCAGGATTGAATCTTAAACTGTGTGCCAAAAAGTCTTTTAAGAAACAAGATTACACTAAATAGTGATTTTTAATGGGGTTTTTTTTTATGTTTTTCTAGAAGAGTTACACTTCATGTGTCAGACAGACAAGCATGTCTGCTAGGTCATATTTTTTCTAAACCTAACCTTAGCTGGATGAAATGATATTGCATCTTTTGCAAATGCTCTTTTAATTTCATTAATGTTGTCTTTTCCCACTGAGTCTTAATTAAATATACACCTAAGTATAAAATGACTTACTAATAAGGTCAATAATATTCTTCTATATCTTCCAAATTAATAAAGAAATAGCTTTTCACAGCACATATAACTGACTAATCTCAATAATCTGAAGGTGCATCAGTTATTCTCTCCTCACGTCCCTCCTCTTATGTCCTAAGTGTGAGGATGCAAGGGGTGGAATCAAGGATGCATAAATGAGAAGATTCCCAGTCGAATGAATCTCAAGAGTCAGAAGGACTAAATGAAAGCGAAGGGAATGTGTGCAGAGCCAAAGGAGGAGGGGGAGGAGGCACAGGATCAATATCTAATTTCAGTGCTGGGCTCACTGTAGAGGCTTTTCCAATAAGGCTGGGATGGAACAGCAAAGTTTGAATAGCTGTGTATCTCTGTCTGCCTCTTGGTGCATCTCTGTTTGTCTCTTTGTCTTTTCCTTCTGTCCGTCTCTCCATCTGCAGCCTCATGGGTGGACCACACCTCCATCTGTCTTTAGGTCCAATGTGAGTGGCGTGGACTGAGTAACACAGGCTCAGAGAGTTACTTTTAACATCTTAACATCCTCCAGGTCACTGAATTAGGGGATTTCTATTAGGTTAACATCCAGCTTTTTTTATGGACACAAACAGCAACGAGCCAAACAAATTACCAAAAATACCCACATGAACTCATATTCTTTTACTTGTTTAGCTAACTCAAACTATAAATCCAGACTACCTCACTGAATGATTAAAAGCACAGCAGATATGTATTACTTATGAACACATTCTTGTATATTTGCAGTTTCCCACATGTGGAATTTTCTTGGGTCTCATGGGTATATTTTGAGGCTTATTTGTATTATTTTCACCTATTTGAGACAACACAACAATCATTTTACTAGAGGACAGTATCCCAGCTCTTATTCTGGCCAGTCCAAAATAATACTCCAACTCATCCGTTTTGGGCTGTAGCTGGTGATGGCTACTACTGGTGTTGGTCTACTGGACCAAGAGAAATTACAGCCTCCCAAGGATGAATTAGAAAGTTCATCTCAGGTACGTTGCCCCATGTTTTTCCCACTGTCTGATTTTATGCAGGCTGTATAAAATGAATTTCAAATATAATTTCATTACCTTCACCTTTGGTCACAAGCTCTGTGTGGCGACCAAAGCAATGAGTGCATGGATACAAGGAGCTTTCTCCAAAGGGTGGCTTGTCTCTCCCTTTGAGATAGGGTGAGAAGTTCAGTCATTCAGGAGGGAGCTGCTGCTGCTCCACATCAAAGGAGCCAGCTGACATGATTCGGGCATCTGATTAAGAGGCCTCCTGGGCACCTCCTCAGTGAGTTGTACTGGGCATTTCCAACTGGGAGGAGGCTACTGGGTAGACACCAGATTGCATCTCTTAGCTGCCCTGGATAAGTTATGGATGGATGGATGGATGTTATCAGTGATGTAAGTTTAGTTTTATGAGTACAGTATGGATTAAAATCCTCCTCTTTTTATTGTGTTTTCTTCCAATTTGTGTACCTACATGGAAACACCTATGACAGAAGAACTGGCCAAGATGTAACAGGTGCCATTTGTTATTCAATCAGCTGTTAAAACATAACCAAACCGCCTACCCTTACCCTAACCCGACGTGGGTCAGCAGATACCTGGTGGAAGTTTACTGACTAAGAAATATGCTCATCTTGACAGTTTCCTAGCCTTATGGTGTTTGAGTCAAAGGTTTATTTAAAGTGCCAGTAACCTCTTATCAACCTCTCAGGGAGCCATCATTAAGTGTTTTATAGGTATTCTTATGAATATGTTCTTAAGACAGTTGGCAGCTGAATGAATTTACCTCACCTCAGCCTTTCATATTTGAGGAAAATCTTGCTCTGATGAGTGTTTCAAAAGCTCATTTTACAGTTTATCATCCAGAGTAATTTACAGGGTTGAACAGCCTCAACAATGCAATGGAACCACCAAGCTTTGGTCATTTCTTTTCTCTTTCACTGCAGTCCAAACCACAGCAGTGAGTGCAGGATGGAGGAGTTTGAAGAGGCGAGTTTTCCTTCCTGAAATATTTATAAGAAAATGCACCAGTGCAACTCTGCAGCAGCCACAGCCGCGATGTTGCCTCTCAGCTGTTAGGCTCTTGCTTTCTTCACATTTGTTTTTGCTTTTTTGGCCATTGTGCACCTGAAGTCATTTTTAACTTGGAAGCTAATCCATCACTTTGTCCCTATAAACATCCACCCCACTTCAGATAAATACGCTGGTTCAAGTAAAAGTAACTTGTAGTGTTTTATTTATTTGAATGAAATCAGACCCAATGTAAGCTCACGTTTTCATATTCATTCAGCCCACTATAACTGCAGCCCTTGAGTCATAATGTAATAAGCAGCAACACATACAACCGACTTTGAATTCATTCTCAATGATAACATAACATCTTTAAAACCCTGCTCGTCCTCGGGTCATTAAAACCCTCAAATTCACCAAAACAATACAGAGGCCACGGCCTCGGTCTCTTCAGCGGCGGCCCTGCTGCCCTGAAGATGTCTTTGCAGATCAGCTGCACTTATCTCTGGTGGGTCTTTAACATTTCACATTCCAACATCCAACATGACATTTCCCTGACTTGACGATGAAAGATAGATATATAGCCCACATTATCATACTCATGCCAAGGTTATTTATAAGTTCAGTGTCGTAGGCGTTTTACATGATACCAAACCATCCTGGATTAGGCTTGTTGTAATTATTGACCTTTCTTCATTGGAGAATTCTTTCAGTTACACGATGTTTTAGGGTTTTCTTCCAATCAAATCCCCCCTCAGTGGTTTAGTGGCCCGGTTTTGACCTCCAGGGCTGAAAAATGAGGTCAGTTCTTTTAATGTCCATTTGAGGCCCGCTCCAAACATGAGTCAATCCCCTAAGACTTCCATGGCATAATGTCCAACTTTACAGCAGAAATAAACATGTGCGTAGCCTAATAAAAAAATGGGTTTTTTTTGTTTGTTTGTTTGTTTGTTTGTTTGTTTTAGCTGACCTGTTTAAGGCGTCAGTCATGGCTCAGTGACCCTCTCATAACCAGCGGTGACTAGTAGGGTCGCTTTGGAAAACAGTGTATTCCATAACCGCTAGCAGGATGCCATGGTCGCCAGTGAAACTGTGTAAAACATCAAAAAGTACAATGAAAACCAGAAGCAAAGACGGTTTGCTTTCAAAATAAAAGTGGCACCTTTTGAAACGTGTTGGTTGCAGTGGTAAGGAGCAGCTTTTACTCCTTTTTTAGTCCCTTGAAAAGAGTAAACGGCAAGTGACAAGTTGGCGCCTCCACGCAAACTACAGGTGACCTCAGTAATTTGAACATTTACAGGCTTAGTTTGACCTTCTCTGTGGGCGATCGTGGCTCAAGAGTTGGGAGTTCGCCTTGTAATCGGAAGGTTGCTGGTTCGAGCCCCGGCTTGGACAGTCTTGGTCGTTGTGTCCTTGGGCAAGATACTTCACCCATTGCCTACTGGTGGTGGTCAGAGGGCCCGGTGGCACCAGTGTCCGGCAGCCTCGCCTCTGTCAGTGCGCCCCAGGGTGACTGTGGCTACAATGTAGCTGCCATCACCAGTGTGTGAATGTGTGGATGACTGAATGTGTAAAGTGCTTTGGGGTCTGTAGGGACTAGTAAAGCGCTATATAAATATAGGATATTTATCATTTCTCTGTTCCTCTTTCTCAAAGGCCTGGTCTTTGCCCGAGCACTCATCATCAAATATTTCTTTTTTCTGGCACAGTCTCCTATTTATTGTTGCTCAAGGTGCTGAATTTACTGGAGCAGCTAGTCTTAAATAAATAAATAAATTGGTAACCATGCTACATCACTTGTAGATGATTTCACATGAAGTGGAATGATTGATTTCAAGTGGTCTAAATATACTTTTATTAGCCTGTTACTTACTTACTTACTTAGCACTGTTTGGCAGGTATCTCTGTCTGTGTGGTGCACTAATACAGTCTGTGCACGCAGCTTCATCACTCCTCTCATCCTCATTTGGTCACTTCTGACTCCAAGAAAACCAACATGGTGTTGACCAAAACATTGATGCTGAGGCTTCAAAACGAGTCCAAAACCGGTGGGTAACATCAGTGATGGTGATTTAGAACATGAGCACATGGCTTCACACTGAAAAAAGAAGCAATTTAACTCATAACTGGCAGCTCGGCCGAGTCTGACTGCTGGGTCTCTTTCAAATTTATGACATGCATCCAGACTTTGTTCAATTCCTCTTGGTTCAGTCTTGATATGGATATGATGGACCCATCAGGCAGTGAGAAATAGGGTGATTTTTGGCCACTTTAAAGCTCCTAAAGGGAAAACAATGAGTGGAAATTGTCAGCTGTGAACGACGCAGAGAAGGAAAAACGTAAACTTCAGAGTGGAATGGACTGCTTTTCAGAAAAAGCAGTGATGAATCCTCTCTTTGTCTTTTTCATGTAAGAGTATCAGTAACTGCTGTTTGTGTGCAGAGTACGTGTTTCCTGAGCAAACAGTATGTTGTACATACAAACATGTGTCATATCCTCACAGAGCATCCCAGTTTTCTCATGATTGTTTGATATGTGCTGTCCCTGCAGGTTTACTGAGGTTTGCTGTGTGTTCAGTGCAGGAATGAACAGCTCTTCAGCACTGAATCCTCAAACGATGACAAAAATGAACTCTCACTCTCGCTCGCTCTCTCTCTCTCTCCCTCTCTCTCTCTCTTTCTCTCTCTCGTTTTCTTTTGCACTGGAGCTCCTCTCACTGGTGACCGCAGGAACTGACTGTGTGTCGCTTGAAAGCAGCAGCGGAGTGGATGTGACTGAAACACGGGATTATTTTCACGACGGTTTTAAATATTTCAGAGAGGAAGCCTTTCTCTGGAGGTATAAAACAGAAATAATCAGTTATATTTTTAATGAGTGCACATGTGCAGGAATGTGGCTGGTTGTATCTGCGCAGTGTAAGCGCTGAGGACTGGATGCAGATGGAGACTGGCTCTGCAGACTGAACTTTCCAAATCATCACAGTGAAGTTCTCCCCACCTTTTCCTTTTTTCCCATTTAGCTCTATACTGTACTGCCCTCCTGTGGTTCAATGAAAACACTGCAGCTCCACCATGAAACTGCACCTCTTTGTAATGGAAGCAGCTGGGGTGGATTATTGTTTCTGATTTCTTTTCTCACACATCTTGTATGAAGAAGTGAAATAGTTAAGCATGGTCCTGTGCATGTAGTGAAGGACTGTTGTAATGATCGTTGGCTCTGCTGCAAAGATTGCCCAGCAAGCTCTGCTCTGAAGAAATTTAAACACTATATTGCTGAAACTGTCTGTTCACTTTCTAGCATGAGCTGTACTTCGTATACAAACTGAACTCGGGAAATGGGATTTAAGTAACCTGCTGCCCAAACAACAAATGTGAACTACAGTCTTTGATTTAAAGGAAGGTTATATTTATATTTCTGCAGTTTCATTTGTCACATCTATTATGTGATGTGTTGTGTTTGTATGCTTTGAAAGTGTATGCCTTTTGTACACGGGTCAGTCTGTAAAAAGAGATCTCACTTTATATGATAGGACTCTTACTCTAACTCCATCGGCTTACTGTGAGATTTATTCCTTTGCTGTTAAAATTCCACCTAAGCTTTAGAATTAGAAGGACAGTGGTGCTGTTTTTATGTTACAAAAATGAAACAACGAAAAAAGAAAAATGAGGATTTATCCATCCATCCATCCCCACCTCTTCCAGCTGTTCCAGAGAGAAAATAAGGTGTTTGCAGACCACTCATCTAGGAGGTGTCCAGGAAGAAGCCTGAACCACCTCAGCTGGTTTTGTTCAGTGTGGAGGAGGCTTTAATGACCACCTTATTAATGCCTCACCCCATCTCTAAGGCTGAGCTCAGACACCCTCTAGAAAAATTTCTTCAACCTTAATACAGTAATACTACTATTATTACTACTACTACATCTATTGCTACTACTACTACAGCGGAGTAGAGCTGCTGCTCATGCGTGTTGAAAGAAGATGAGGTTGTTCAGATATCTGGTTAGGACGCCACCTAAAGCAGACCCAGAACCCCCTGAATAAATTCCATATCTCGTCTGGCCTGGGAACACCTTTGGATTCCAAGGAGGAAGTGGAAAGTATAGTTGATGTGAAGAACATCTGGAATACAGACTTCAGGCAAATGCTAGATAATAATGGTAGTAATAATAATAATAATAATAATAATAATAATAATAATAATAATGAGTAGTAGTAGTAGCTTTATTATTTAATTTTTAACATCCAGAGATGACTGGAACCACTGAAAAGTGAACAGGGATTTTTAAGGTGAGGCAGATGGGTGTGTACCTTTTTGTTTTATACTCGGCTTTTTTTCTCCTTGTCCTGCCACAGTTCTTATAGAAAGTCATAATAAGTAACCCTGACAGGAAGCAGAGATGATCCTGAGCTGTGTTTTTTATGTTTCATCCTGGGTCTGAAATGACCTGGTCCAAAAGCACAGGTGAAAGAAGTGGGTCTACGAAGGGCAGCAGGGGGCGCTGTGGCCGCTTCTTCTCCCAGGAAACCAAAAGAGGAAGTAACGTACCGCGTGTGACGGTCCCAAATAGGAAAGTGAAGCACAGCAGACACCGGGAGTGGGTTCAACAGGGGCCGAGGAGGGAGTGGGACCAGGCGTTGACTCCAGACCAGGTCGGTGTGATCACGGAGAGTGAATCTATCGGGCTGATAACCGGCAGAGGCGGGTATTTAACAGCGGAAACAGCGTAACGACGGCGGCTAGGTGCAAGTTAGCACGTGCAGAGCGTCAGACGAAGGAGAGGGAGAGTACGTAAAAAGTGACAGAGAGCGACAGGTGGGAAGTTTCTGATTAAAAACGACAGAAACAGGCAGTTATTTGTTGTAGTGAGCAGGTGTGGGAGGCACATATAGGTGCAGCTGTCACTTTAAGAGGACTTTGTAAACTTTATTAACTGCTCGGTTAAAGCAGAAATCATAAACAGTCATTTACTTCCACTTATAACACAGTTACTCAGATTTGGGGAAAATATTGGCTGTAAAAAGCGAGTATTTCGTTCTGTAACTGTAAATCAGATATAAGAAGGAAAAATATAACAGAAAACTGTCCTAAAGCCTGGCAGTGATTACGTCCACAGCCCCAGTGTGAAGTATTATTAATAATGATAATAATAATAAATAGCAGTTTTATGGTTTCATGTAGCTGCTTCTGTCTGTAGTCAGGCTGTTCGTGTGTGAAACACACAAAACTCTGCACATTTAAACCATCCACTCTGTCCTGTTCACAAGACAGGCGCTGACAGCTGAACTGCAGCCACATGATGCCACATTTGGTGTGTGTGTGTGTGTGTGTGTGTGTGTGTGTGTGTGTGGTTCCCCTTTCATGATGAACAGGTGATAGACCTCATGTCCCACTGTCCGGTGCCAGAGAGTGAGGTTTGTTGCTCAGAAACAGGAACTAGCCTGTTTATTTCTGCGCAGGTGTCTTTATTTATTTTTAGCGTGGCTCGGTCTTATGTCCAGAATGGAGACAATAAAAAGCATTTTGCTGTCATCATAACAATAAAAGCAGCACAACTCTCAGGCTCCTTTAGGCAGGTATTTAAATTTTTCCCACAGGAATGTGAGTCAGTCTGACCATGAGCTGAAGCTCGAAACAGTTGCGTGACCTCATGGACGCCACAGCAGAAATCTTTCTGGATCTTTTTAGAGCCACTAAAGTGCAGACACCTCCAAACAAAAATCCAACTATTTCACCCACCAAAACTGGAGCTCAGACTTCTTGGATGGCCTGTTATACAATTAACTGCACAGCGGCCACATCATTGGTCAGATGATGGAATTATAAACACTAAAAAGACACCAACAGCACTGATGTGGTCCAGAAGTCCTGTCCATGGAGCACCACGCCGCTAATAATTCAGTCTTTCAGTGTAAACAAGCAGATATACTCTATATGGAAGAAGCAGCTGGTTAGCAGCAACTGAACTTTCAAAATAAGAGTGGTCAGTGATATTGCAAATTTAACCTCCTTCAAAAATCCTTGAATCTCTTTTGATGTTGACTGAAGCTTCTTTTTTTTTCATGATTCAGCCATTGATTGATTTTCACATTTTTGTGCATTTTCCTTTCAGGATGGGGGACATAGTCGAGGACGAGGTGAGTTTCTACTCCAACGCTCAGGACTACTGGAAGGATATCCCACCCACGGTGGACGGCATGCTGGGAGGCTATGGCAGCATCTCCAGCATCGACATTAACGGGTCCAAGGCCTTCCTGCAGAAATTCCTTGGCGTAAGAACCTCTAAAAAGATTGTAGCATGTTTGAGTAGCACTCTGTGTACAGGGAATTCATGGTTTTCAAACATTGTTTTCAGACATTGGTTGTTAAAATATAAAATTAATAATGAAATGAAAAACCGGAGAACAAGACCTTTCACGTGCCAAGCAGCCACTAATCCGACATGCTGATCTGACCCTTGTAGGGTTCTCCAGTGAATTATTATCATTATGCTTTGGATTATATGTAGGAAAAGCTTATTATTTTGTAATCTGTGGATAAAAATGGGTGATAACAGCTGTATGACCTTCAAAGGGAGCGAGTGCTGCTGTTTCCTTGTTTGTGATGCAGTTGAATTGTGCTTTACTTGGGTCTTTGTGTAAACCCTAGTCATCTTTTTTTCTCTTTCCTCTGCAGGATGGCGAGGGGAAGACTGGCTCAGGCTGCGCTCTGGACTGCGGCGCAGGCATCGGTAGGATCACAAAGCGCCTGCTGCTGCCGCTGTTCAAGACTGTTGACCTGGTGGACGTGACACAGGAGTTCCTGGACAAAGCCAAGACGTACCTGGGAGACGACAGCAAGAGGGTGGGCAACTATTTCTGCTGCGGCCTGCAGGACTTTGTGCCGGAGAGCGGGCGCTATGATGTCATCTGGATCCAGTGGGTCATTGGTGAGTCTGAGTCGGAAAGCAAATGAAAAATGGTGTGCGATTAGATGACCTAAACTTCCATCCATCCATCCATTTTCTTCCGCTTATCCGGGGCCGGGTCGCGGGGGCAGCCGCCCAAGCAGAGAAGTCCAGACCTCCCTCTCCCCAGCCACCTCCACCAGCTTGTCCAGGGGAACACAGCGTGCGCATCGCTGCAGCCGCTGCACCGATCCGTCTGTCGATCTCCGGCTCCCTTCTCCCGTCACTCGCGAACAAGACCCTGAGATACTTAAACTCCTCCACTTGGGGCAGGAACTCATCCCTGACCCGGAGTGGGACCTAAACTTTCCTCATTCTAATTCATTTTTTTGTTCTTTCCACCCTTAGGTCACCTGACAGACGACCACCTAATAGACTTCCTGCGCCGCTGTCAGAAGGCGCTGCGGCCCAACGGTCTCATTGTCATCAAGGACAACGTGTCATATGAGGGCGTGATCCCTGATGAGGAGGACAGCAGCGTGTGCCGCGATCTGAACATAGTGTGCAGCCTGGTTAGCAAAGCCGGCCTCCGCATCGTCCATCAGGAGCAACAAAAGAACTTCCCGAAGGAGCTCTACCAGGTCCACACGCTGGCCATCAGATAGAGGACGAGCGGCGAAGGGGGTGGGGGCGGGGCTTTTTAATAGTCTGTTTTCTATCATGGGTCGCTCTCTAACTGTGGGCTTTGTTTATTCTGGGGTCACTGCAGCGTGGGGTAATGATCAAAATGTTTCTGCATCATCCACAAACGCCACTTCCTGTGCTGGACTTTCTCAGGACGTCCGCCAGATGCAGCTGTGTCGCTGTCTCCTGAACAGTTATCTAACGGACGGTTTCTCTGTGAGGATTTGCTGCTTTTATATCGCCTAGTATTTTTAAAAAGCTCACTTTAAGGAAAATGTGACAGAGATTTTTGTTACTTCTGGACATTTTATAGGAAAAATACACCAAACTGCAGATTAACGATCAATAAAAATGATGTATTTATTGCAGCAGTTTTGATCTGTGAGGCTGGACGTTCTCCTTAAGGTGTTTTTATACGTGTGAACGGTTAGCTAACTGAGTGGTTGTATCCGGGTTACCAGGTTTGTACTACAATTCCTGAAAGCCTGCCTAATGATGCATGGGAGAAAAGAGCACCACATGCATCTGGTGGACGGTGACACCACATTGGATGCTGGGAGTTGTAGTGTAGTGGGATTGTATGAAGGGGCGGAGTCAGTGCTGAGAGTCATTTACCTCAGGGAAGCTGGAAGATAAAAATAAGGAAATGGAGTCAGTGTCGTGTTTCTTTGCTCTCTGTTCACAGCACACAACCAAGCATCTTTATTTACTTTTAGAAACCTGTGGAGCTGTGTTACAATTGGCTGTGCAGTTTCACATCAAAATGAACCGATGCAATGCCCACATCAGGTGTTCAAGCACTACATGAACAAGAATTCTCTTAATGTGGGATTTATACATTAGATCCAGTCACAAACCCTAATGAAAGCCTTCACCTTAATCTGCCGTGCGCCTCCTTATAAACAACTGCATGTCGTGTTTTCACGGCTGATGATGACTGTGATTGGCCTGTTCAGTTCCATTGTTTCTTGTTACAGATGTCAAACCCACCGTCAGCCAGCTGTGGGGGCTACAGCGTAGACTTGTCTTTGCTTGGCATGTCGCCATAGTAACAGCGAATAACCCCGGAGCTTTAAAATGTAGGTTGAGCTAGCCGCTCGTTGCTTTGGCTGATTACTCACAATGATCAACGTCTGCTGTTTTCATAACATTGAGTGGTCAGCAGCAGTGCTGTGGCGTTTGCATGATTTGATTGGCTCATTCCTGTAATGATCAGTAGCTTAGTCACTGGAGTGTTCATAGTCGGCTAATTTCAGATGCAGCCTGATGGTGGATGTATCTTGTATGAATTATTAATTTTCAGGAAGAAACCAGAAACAAAAACACTCTGGAGGAGTTTTCAGATCCAGACAGTTTATTGTGACGTATTTTACTGAATGCTTATAGCTTCATTTAAGAGTTTAGGACCTCACTGACGTACTTTAAGGCAACACTGTTTACTTGGTTTTACTTTCTGGTCAACACACTTAATAAAGCTCAAGAAAGGCAATAAATACTTCACAGATTACCATTATAACTCCTGTTCAGGAGGAATGAACATGCCCTTTATCTGCAGTGCATACAGTTCTCAAAGGGTTTATCTGACTAAAAGTTCACGCCAAATGATTTCATACAGGTTAGATGCAATCAGGCAAACTGATGTGATGAAATATTGTGATCACCACCTGCTGAGATTCTCCTGATGTCACAGACGATCAGAAATGGAGGCAGGAAGGAGGAGAAGAGCGACTTGTTCCTTAAACTGTTTCTGTAACTTGATTCCAGTTGTGAGATGCAATCCTCTCTGTCCCTGTTATTGGGTAATATTCAGTGATGCTGTACACCAGCGACTGTGTGGTGACTACAGTACTCTTCCACAGAAAAAGCTAAAAACTATTGGGTACGTCGTTCACGGATCAGGGTTTAGATCTTCTACTGCTTGACTTTAAAATGATTCATATGTTGGGGGATCAGTGAGGTTTTTCATCATGACCTCCAGAGACTTCTCATGAATGAAAGTGTAGGAAGCACCAGATTTGGTTTGGGTTTCCACAGCAGGCCAACGCAGTAGAAAGAATTAAGGAAACTGGTCCAATGATCTACTGCAGCACATCTCTGCGGCTGCGTCACAATAACAGTCGACTTAGCTCAAAGCAAAGCAGCCTGTTCAGGTTTTTAAAGTAGTGTGTAGAAAATATGCAGATGAAGCTAAAGCCCAACCCTAAAAGCATCCAAACCCACAAACAGAGCCAAAGTGTGAACTTTCTGTGGGGTGAAATGATCTCGTTCTATTAAGAGAGCGTCAAACAGACTTTTGGTTATTCTTTCATTTGTTGGAATAAGTTGATTCTGACAGCTGGACGGATCCCAGTGTAGTCAAAAGGTTGTTGGGGCCGAGCGATCACGACCAGGTCTCGCTCTGAAACCGACCCGTCTTCTCCATGGTCGCCAGCATCTGCTTGGCTTCTTCAGCGGACACACCTCCCGCCTGCTGGAACGCCTCTTTGAGGGCGTCGCACACACTGGCTGGCATCTGTTTAGCGTTGCTGCACGGAAACACAAAGAAGACCTGAAGTTTAGTTAAAGAAGAATCAAAACTAGCTTCCAGATGTGATCCTTAGACAATAAAAGACCAGGGTTTTTGTTTTGTCCCAGAATTGTATTTTAAACTCTACAACCTGAGTTTCAGTGGGGGAGGTTATCAGCGGCAGCTTCGAGGCCTCAGACTCACCCAGCGATGTAAAAACAGGCGTTTTTATTGGCGATCAGGTCCCACAGGAGCTCACCATTGTCCCTCACACGGTGCTGCACATACACCTTTGCCTCCTGAACAAACACAATAATGCTTGAAGGTCAAAACCTACCGAACTCCTGGACACTGGAAGTTTGATCATCTCCCATTTGCTGTTGTTCATATTGGTGATTATTTACAGGGTTAACAGGAGCGTGTTTCTGACCTGGTCTCGAGAGAAGGCCGTGAAGAGGGTGAGGAATCCAGCCTCCATCATCTCCTCCCACTCTGTCCTGAAGTAGAAGTCTTTGGACTTGGAGCGGCAGCCGAAGAAGAGGACGTTAGCTGCCGTGCAGGAAGAGGATGAAGAGGCGTGTCGTCACGTGAGCTCTGAGAGACTGTGGAGCGATTGGGAAATGTAATCAGATATCTCACCAGTTCTCCCCTCAGCGGTCCTCTCCTGTAACACCGATCTGAAGGGGGCCACTCCTGTTCCAGGTCCCACCATGATCACCGGGGTCTCCTTGTCTGAGGGGAACTTCAGACTTCCCTTCTTCACCCACAAAGGCACATACACATCGCCTGGGACACAGATTAGGAAAACATTTAAATTCTTTAATTAGAATGGCTTATTAATCCGATCTAATTATTTAAAGTTCTTCAGGATTTCAGCTGAACTTTATTTAATGAAGACTATCCTATACCACAAGTAGTTTCAGGGTTACATTGCATGAGGTTTGTTCAAAATTAGAGCTTTGTATCCAAAATGAATTTTAAAAAGAGTCGTCATTTGATGCCAGTTCACTGCTGGAATTTGATTAATCAGCCCTAATCTAATCATCAGTGTATGTAGGTGGCTGCTAACAGTTACGGTGAGCATATGCTACAGATAAGGTGGAGTACCTTGTGCAGGATCCAGAGAGGCTAACCAGGAGGAGCAGAGGCCTTTTCGAGGTTTATACAGTTTGGTTTTGTAGCAAACAACAGCCACCAGGACCTGAATCCTGTTTGGGTGGGCCTGCAGGCAGACCACATCTTTACAGTGACGGCTATAACGCTAAAATATAAATACTTTTTAAATCTAATAAAGAAGGATGATCTACCCGCAGAGAGGAGGCGATGGAGAAGGAGCGAGGCTGGATCTCAGGGAAAAGGTCCAGGAGATAGTCCACTTTGAGTTCTGCTGTGGTGTGAGGGAAATCTGCCAGGACCTGCAGCAACAAGGAGCAGATCGGAGGTAAAACGCAGATGAAGACAGATTTATTTATTACACAGGTCTGAATCCTGTTTGGGTTTAATAATTGCAAAATTGCTTCTAAGCTCCACCTCTTTGACCGTTACCTCCAGCATGGTGCGTCGGGGTCGGTTGCAGTAGTTATGCAGCTCATCCTGGCCCGCCGCTGAGCTGAACTCGGCCAGCTTCTCCCGCTCCAGCTTGTTGGTGGCGAAGGTGGACAGCAGCTCGAAGAAGGAGCGGCGAGGCACAGCGGCGATATCCAGGTAACTCTCCACCAGGTGGCGCACCGTGCAGGGCTGAGGAAGCCTGGCTGGGACTGAAAGATGGACTCAGACTGATCAGTGATTGTCTTAAAATTATTTCCAAGCTGCTTTTAAATGAAAACAGTGAGGTCACTGTAGCTACCTCGATCTTTTATATACAGATTATAGATCTGACTAAGAGTCATTAAAACATTCAGAGGTCAGATTTATTCAAAGGAAAGGAAGTGCATTGATAGGAAGGGATATTTAAGAAACAGGGACGGACCTGCAGTGTTGTGTGTGGGGCTGAGAGTGAACCGGGTCTCTGGGTCCAATTTCAGCAGCTGGCAGAACTGCTGCACATCCTCAGGGGCGTTACATGGGCGCATCATCACCACGTCACCGGCAGCAAACCTGGAGGACAGCGACACAGCTGGAGATGGCGGCAGACCAACGAGGCTTACTGCTTTTACTTAAATACTGAAACTCAGGGTCGTATTCAGAGCAGATTCTGCTCCAAACAAGGCGTTTCAGGACAAAAAAAACATGCAGGTCTGAAAAGTAATCTTCAGGGGATCAAGGTTACGTACTCAATGTTGGACCCAGTGACGTCTAACTCAATGTGCCTGACGTCCTGGAAGTGCGACGGCTCCGTCACCCTCCTGTTGAACACCATTCTGGCAGGAAATGGGTGAGACTGGGAGGGGACAGTTTGATCCATGGGAATCCTCAGCTGGACCTCCTCCTTCTCTTGCATGTCGTCCAGGAAGTGGAACGTGTAGGTTGGAGGAAGTCTGTCGCAAAAAAGACAGAACAAACCTATAAATTAAACGTACGCTTTCTGAGAGAGGGACACACGGAGCAGATACTCACGGCTCGTCTTCCCTCAGCGGCATCATGCCGGACAGAGTCGGGTAAAGAGTCGACACTTTCCCCCAAAACGAAGCAAACCAGGGGTCGATCACAGCGTCCGCTCTGCATCAAACACACCGTCAGCTCAGCACACGCGCAACAAACCCTCCGCCATGTTCATGTTTACACTTGTCTCTTACCCGAGGTCATGCTGGTCATCAGCCAGCCCCACGGGCAGCAGCACGCAGGCACCAAGCTGCAGGAGGCGCTTATGGAGCTTCTTGGCCACAAAGTTGAACCTGCGGTGCACACAACATGCACAGGCTTTAACAAAAACCAGACGAGTCACTGTAGGCTAATGGTGAGAACAGCGAGCATAAATCCTGGACTGACTTTGGATACGAGGAGTCTCCCAGGCCCAGGATGGCGCAGTCGAGCTGACTCAGAGAGCCGACAGGTAAAGACTTCTTAAAGAGGAACCGCCAGAAATTCTTAAAACAAAGAACACATGGACGTCTCAGACACAGGTAAAGGTTTTCAAAATATAATTGGCTGTGCATGAAATCTTTTATCATTCTTCAGAAAAACCACAGAGGTTCTCACTGACCCTCAGAATTAGCTTCTTTCTTTAATATAACTTCACTACATTTAATGAAGCCATACAACACTTTACCTTCATATTGATAAGTCCAGGAGAAATCCACCTGTTATGTCCGACGCTACTGACGCTACTGATAGTGTACAACAGTTTTAAAAAAGCTTTAATGTCTCTCTCAGCCGAGAACGTGTTTCATGTGTTTCGCGTGAATCTGATCTGATTTTAATCTGAGGATTCGAATCTAATTCACTCTGAAGCTTTGACCATGACTGACTGACTCAAAAACCTTATGGACAGACCTCAAAGATCCCTACATTTAGCAGGACGAAGAGGGGAAACACTCTAAACTTTGAAAAGGAAAACTCTTGGTTAATTTCAAACTGGAAAGACTTGAAGTAAAAAGGTAATTGTGCTTAAAAATAATATTTCCTTTTTGGAAGGTCACCTTTCACTCTTCCAGTTTTCATTTTTCTTACCTTCATGTTGTCGGGAGGATCTCCCTGACCAGTAGTGGAGCAAACAAAGACGACCAGAGACTCGGTGATCAGGTTGGCCTGTTTGATGGGAGGAAAAAGGCACGCTGTGAGGTTGAGGAGGAGTACTCAGGAGCAGCTCTGGGACTAAAGTTGGGTATAAACATGTGAAACACCGACTGTGACCCCACAGTTATTCCACATTTATCGAGTCACAGCTCTGAAAACTTTAACACCCCCCCTTATTTTTGAATAAGGTCTCACTCACCACATTGTAGTCGTCCAGTGGCATCACTCGGACCCGCAGCCGCCGTCTCTGTGCCTGCCGGGCAAGCCTCTGTGCCGTGTCCTGAGCTGTCCCGGTCTGACTCCCGTACAGAACGAGCAGGGCAGGATTTGACATGACTGCTGACAGAAACACAAGAACAGAAACTCATCATGTTTTGGATACAAAAAAGCCTCAGGGACTAAATTAAACATGGAGCAAAGAGTTTGATTCTCTCTGAGCCACTCAGCATGCAGTCCCACAGCAGGAGTTAGGACACGTGTGGCTCATTCAGGCTAAGACCCTGGTAAACTCGCTCCTGGCTCATGTGACACAGCCACTTATTTTCCTCTTAACTGGCCCCAGATGGGGACTCAGGTTCAGTTTTCCTTGGGTGACCCAGGCAGTGGCGAAGTTCCCAGATGTGACAGTGATAGAGTTTCACTGTCATGGTTAATAACCCAGAGTTTATTGGACAGGAAGCTGCATTTGTTCAGCTGCCTGCTGTGTACATGTAAACAGATGAAGTTCTGAATGAATGTTTTGGTGAAACAAAGATGATGCTCGACTCTGGCGCAGAATAAAGTTTTATCTATTCTATAATAGATACTAGACGAAAACAGTGCCCATAAAGAGAAGACTCGAAACCAATAAACGTAAAGCAGAGCTCTGCTGTTAGTTTTCAGTAAAAACAATCAATTAAACAATACAAACCATAACGTGACTTTAATTCTAATCATCTGACTTTCATCCTTATAAGCATGAGACTGTCTTCGCACATGTACACATGTCTGTGTGATAAATACATGCTGACTCGTCAAACAGGAAACGTTGGCTCTGAACACATTGATTAGCAATACTTTCATTTTTCACTCAGAAATATATGTTCCGCATTTCTTTATTTGGGCCACAACAAACCATTTTCCGTGACCAGCAGGTATCTCGGTTACTTTTTACAGTAGATATAATGAAATGAATAAAATATAACAGTTAAACAGTTAAATTAGCAGGTGTTCACCTTCACTCAGGACTACATAACTGAGCGGCATGCTAACGTGCTAGAATACTAGCTAACCGACTGATAAAAATCTGATCCGCTATTTTACTTATTTCTTTTTTTTCGTCTATAATTCACATTTATGACCACAAGCAAACAAATCCACTCACCGTCGCTGTCTTCGTCGACAATTACCTAGAAACTTATACAAATGAACAAAATAAACTGGTCATGATGACCCTCAACGCCACACTTTACGGCAGGCACGCTGTGATTAGCTCACAGGCCGATGCTGCGTTCAGAGCCCCGGAGGAAAATCAGAAATAGCAAAGTTTACGTAAAAATTCTTTCACAAGCAACTTCTGCTGTTTATTCTTTATTATTTCATTTTTGTTAACATTATTCTTGATGAAGACATAATTTTCATTTAAGTATTAATTAATAACAGCTACAAAGTGACTTATTTTTATTGATTTGTCTTAAATTTGAGCCTAAAACATCTTAAAAAAACATATTTTTTAAATTTAATTTCCTGATTCATCCACTATGTAGCTTCATTATGTCTCATTTAAAAATTATATTAGCCTACAGTGCTTAATGTTGTCTTATGTCAAATATCAAACAGTGACTGCTCTGTGTTTGTCTCCACCTCGTGGTCAAGTAAATTTCCTACAAACCTCCTCACTCCTTCACCTTGAACCACAACAGATGAATGTTCTGGAAAAAGTCAGAGACTTTCTTTTTCTTTTTTAAAAATTTCTTTATAGATTATTAATCATTTGATACAGTCTCTGGTATTATGATAAATGGACTGGTTAAAGCACTTCATATGCTGTCACAGGGACTGTCATCTATGGAATAAGAGCACTTTTGTGATTGATCTGATGGTCACTAAACCACTGAAGAAATACAAAATACTCTTTCATAGTCCGAGAAGCAGATTTTGTGCCGAGTTACAGGAAACAAGATTCACACTGAACAAACTGTGAGAACTTTAGATTTTTAATTTCAGTGTCACTCTGTGGAAGAGCCTAGCACACTATGTCCAACATATTATAATCATTTCAATGTATAGTATAGTGAATAAGTTTAGAAAAGGTGCTGTCACTGAGTGAAAATCCAGAATATTTCAAGGCTGGGCTTAGATCCAGGTAACATCTCTGATCACACTGCTCCAGCCTTCCAACTTCATCAATAGCTCGATAAAATGGAACTCAGGATTTAATCAAATCCAAATGTTAAACCCTCAAATCGACGTTAAAGGTCACAGTAATAGTAGAAAAAGCTCAGAAATGAGTGTGTAGTTGTTTTATAGCTCATGTTTATATACATACACTGTGTTGAGATATCTGCCTGTGTAGTTATAATCAATAAAAAAACACACACACTCTGACCACAGGAAATGACACGTATGGATTTTATATTCATACAGTCTGACGATATCATCACATTGGCGCTGAGGTGGAATCTCTGACACTGAACAAACTCATGTGGAGTTTTTAAAGGAGAGACTTTACTGAAGCATGCGAGAGGTTAAGAGCACTTGGTAAAATACACCAGCATTAGTGATGCTACACACAGACAGGTGACATTTGTTACATGGTACAGGTGAAACAGATGGACGAAAGGAAAAGCAGCAGTAAGAGGCCGAATCAGAGATGGAAACGATGAGCAATGAGGACAGAAATCTTTAAGGATCACCAGACTATACTGAGTTATTTAAACGTTAAGCTTTGGTTACTACACTAGAATTTAAAATAAAAATAAAAAAAAAATCATAGAAAAAGGCACGCATCAGTCATGAAGGCAGTGAACAGTCAGTGAGTGGTGTCATCCACTCGGCTCTTTATATATCACATAAAATAAAAATTACACAACTTAAACAGAACAGACACAAATAAATCCACCAGAGACGACTGGAAACACGTTAAAAAGATCTGAGAATGTCCTTCACAGAATACAGTTTGGTGATTACAGGAAAAGTGGCTCAGCGCTTTAAAAACCCACGAAAAGCTTTTCGACACGACACAGCAGCAGCTTCATCGTCATGCATAAATAGCTGAAAGTGACAGTTGGTGAGGGAAGAGGGTCTAGTTGTGGTAGAGGCGTATGCGCTGGGATATGTTGGCCCGGCACAGAGGGCAGTTCTGCAGGGCATCGCTACACACCTGACAGCAGCACACATGACCACACGGCAGGAAGATCACCTGAGACTGCAGAGACAGGAGAGACAGTGAGTAATCTCAACTTTGAAGCCATCTTTCAGGCTGTCCTGGTTCTCACCATCTTGAATAAGCCATCAGCACTTCCTGTTTCCTCTGCACCCATGCAGGTGGAGACTGTTATTACCAAAATACTTAACAGTGGAAAAAACGTAAAAACTAACACCTCTCATGCCAAAAACTGCAGTTCCTCTAGTGGCCACACAAGGCTCCAAAAGCGTGTCAGTCCCATTGGATCTTATCTGAAGCACAGTTTGCATTAATAGGGGCGTGGCCTCTTTGACAGACAGGTGGATGGCCACACAGGCAGTGTAACTGCTCGGCTTCACCTCAGCTAACTGGAGTCCCTGAACTGGACCTCAGGACCATGTTTGTGCTGTTGGAGCCTTTTCAGTGCAGTTAGCCAATAATAGGGCTGCTGTGAGGATGCTGTACCAACAGACTGACCGAGAAGCCTGAGCTCCAGTTTTGGTGAATAAAACTTGTTAAGTTTTACTGCCATTTAAGATCAGATCAGAAATAAGGGGGAAAAAAAATCAGAAAATCCAGGTTTCAGAGCACAATGGTTCAGCGTTCATCCTGATAACACCTCCTCCTCATTTCTAATGCATTAATGCTCCCAGCAGCAACACTTGTACTGAACCTCAGTAAATCATGTTTGTATAACTGAGATCATGCCTGTCAGTCAAACTTGTCACTTTGCCCCTTTATTAAAACCCCAAACAGTTTTTTATGCTAAAAACGTGTTTTCTGCTCTCAAATCTGACATCTGATCTTATAATCTCATTGAGACTAAACTCATGACCATTTTAGCATTTCTTACCCCGGTCTCCATGCAGACCACACAGTCTGAGCTTCCCGGCCCTTCCACGGGGGTAGGTGCTGACGGGGTGACGGGGGTCCCCGGGGTCCCCGGGGTGAGTGGTGGGCTGGGCATTTGGATGTTTGAGGTGCTGGGAAAGAACGGAGGCGGGGAAGGAGATGGCGCAGAGGGGGTGACTTCCACTTCCGCCTCCTGCTTGGTGACTTTACAAGGTCCTGTAGAGGAGGAAACGGATCACGTCACTTTCCACATGCTAAACACTGAAAATCTAACATCTCTGTCCCATTAAACAGTTGCAGTGTGTCAGTGTTACAATGTGACTAACGCTCAGCTGTGGTGTGATGTGTGGACTGTACCTTGAGGCTGGCGTTCCCGGGCCCAGTTCAGAAGAGCTTTCTGGATTCCTGCTTCACTGATGCCCAACTGAAAACAAAGAATTCCATAAAGCTGATGATTTCATAAACCTGGATGTGACATGACACCATGGATCCAAAAAAACAAAGCTTTAAAAGTTACACTGAGATTATCTTTAAATGCAACATGATCCAGTTGGAGTATAGAAACCTGCAGATGGCTATGTCAGCTACTCAGTGACGAAGGTGAATCAAGACACCATTCACCTTCAGAGTAGAGACCATCAAAACAGCACCTCCCTGTTTTTCTAATTTTACCCGATTTATGAAAATAACAACATCAAATGTATAGTTTAGTCTGATCTGTCAAAAGTAAGAATCTGTCCAAAACACTGCTGGATCCAGAGCCAGGCTGAGCCGTGTCTCTGGTAACAATCTCATCTTTAATATTCAATAAGGCAGAAGTAGTAACTAAATAATGGAGTGAAATAAACCAATTTTCTGTTTCATTACGCTGGAGATTGATTATTTGATGTTGATGTTCATACAGATGCTGGTGCAGAAACTAGACCTGGGCCAATCAAATGACTTCCAGTTAATATGACAGATAATCAAGATAAACATTTTAAAAAATAAAAACAAAAAACAAATCGAGCAGCCCAGACAGAAACTTGCGCTGCAGACGCACCTTCTTGAGGTCGGAGGAGCTCATGTGGTGAAGCGCCTCGGTCGTCACTCGATGATGAGCCAGAATGGGCAGGTAGTGCTGAGCGGACAGTTTGCACAGCAAGTTCACCAGCTCCTTCTCCACACCCGCTTCCTGCAGAGAGATTACAGCTTTAGGTGGGATGCCACACTCTGTTTCCAGATGTTGCAGATGTTCATCTGTGCTATGTAACCTGCATGCGGAGTGACAGCGGCTTAGCGTCCAGCAGCCTCTGGTACTGGATCATCCAGTAGTTCTGCTGGTTGGACTCAGACTTCAGCTCCATCTCAGCCTGAAAAACACAACATGGGTTTTTGTTTATCCTCAGAACAGGAAACACAAACTCTACAAACAGGTATAAAGTTTATTTATAAAGTAGTTTTCATAGACATCTGGTCACAAAGCCATCATAACAACAAAAGGAATAAAAACATTAAAATATAATAGAAAATTAAAATGCATTTAATTGCAATACAAAATGTAAAAGTTAAAACTGAATAAAAGAAAAGAAACCAGAAATGTATTTGAAAGAAACAGGATTGTGAAACTGATTTTTCATGAGAGTTGAAGCTCAAAGAAGAATCAAATATAATGAAAAGATCACGAACGCTGGACTTGTGAGAAGGTAGAAAGAGTTTGACTGACATTTATATAGTTCAGGAGGATCAATAATCACACAATACCCAATCAAGATCATTGATGGAGAGATAGTGCGAGATAAACGGTTAACTGTTCATCCGCTAAAGCTTAAAAGACGCACACAGCAGAATGTCATCAGTATAGAAATGATTTAAAAAATGTCAGAAAATGACTGAATGACACCACATAAAGGAAGGATGTACAAAGCAAATTCTATTGGATTCAGCACTGAGAGTTGTGGAACTTCTTCATCTTATACTGGGACTTGCAAGACCTGCAGCCTTCATCATCTCTCTGAAACAACCTGTTTGAGCTCCTCCCCCTTTAGGCCAACTTTCTTCTGACTGGCTGCCTCTCACAAACAGAGGGTACAAGTTGACTATGCTGAGCCCATTCTGTTTCAGGTCACTATATGAAACGGAGTACTAAGAGTAGACCAAAGCCTTGCTGTATGGAAGCTGACCTCATTATTTGAACCTTAATGTTTAATATGAACACCCACCACAGGAAGTGGAGAAACATGACAGGAAATTAGGAGAAGAAGAACAAAACCGCCACGAGATAATTCCTCACCAGAACCTGCAGCAGCTCCTGCTCTCGCTGGTCTCTCTGCTTCAGCAGCTGCTGCAACATGTCGCTGAGCGCCGTGCGCTGCTCCACCAGAACTTCCTGCACACAAACACACACAAGTGGAGTGACGTTACACACACATCATTATCAGCTGTGGGCAGTCAATGTTTGTTAGTACTAAGGTTTATTTATTCAACATTACAAAAACTTAAATTTAAATATTACACAAAAAAAATTTGGATATCAAATTCAAAAGGCCATGCAGGGCTCGAGTGCAATGTTATAATAAAATACCATAGAAAAAATGCAGTGTGACTCCATCGTTAAAAATAAGTAAATAAAAAAGAACTAATATGAATGAGTTAATATGAATCTTTTCCTCCGCACCAAAGCAGACAGCAGTACAACCAACAGCAGTCGCATAAACTAGCAGCACACACGTGACTGTACACAGCAAAAATACACAACATGAAACGGTTTCATCAGTTTACTTTTGTCAGCATAAATCACACAGGTTGTGCTGTACTGTATTAAAAGCTGTCTGCTGCTGACAGAGAGGTGGTCCTGAGGAGGTGCAGAGCAGTTCATCACCATGTCATCAGCATAAAATCCAAGTTTGTACTTGTCTTATATGACTGAAATTATTTACATATAAAATAAATAGCAGTGGTCCCAGAACTGAACCTTGGGGAACACCTTTTTAGTCTTGCGTTTGCTTGTTTTTTGATAACTCTGCACTGACAGTTCTTTGCATTTTTATTGATCGCAGCTCGATCAGTTAAAAGGACTGTCTAATGTTGGCTGCCGTTTCGCTTTTAAGCTTTCTTCCTAAAACCTCACTGGTAGCCAGTTAAAACCTTAACAGTTTGTTTACTGTAGTTGCCTCTGTCACTCGTTTTAAGTCACACATTTAAAGCTGCTGATCGTTTTCTTGAAATGTTGAACTGCTGCCATGAAGCGATGACATGGAAGTGAAAGTAAACATGGGAGGGCAAACAAAGAAGGCGGTGACACCCACCTGCAGGTTCTCAGCATCCAGATTGCGTCTTTTAATCTCCAGTTTAGTCAGCTGCATTAACTCACCCTCTATGAGATGGATCTGAGGGACAGTGGAGAAGCAGACATGAGGCAAGCAAGGAGAGGGGACATGCTGCCGAGGCTATAATAATCTATGAGAAGCAACTTAAACTGGACATCTTCATTACTGTTAGGATGAGTAAGATGAATCTGATTATGAGCAGATTGTGGGAAAAAGTAAAATGACGTTAATGCCCAGTGTCTTTTCATTTTCAGCTATTTTTTTTCCTTAGACTTGAATTAACTGAGTTTTTTTGGACCTCTGGCAGAAACGAGCTGTAAAAACAAAACAAAGCAAAATAAAAAAACAAATAAAAAAACAATGATGCATCGTCACCGACCTGGTTACGGATGTACCCATGAACGGCGTCTTTTTGGAGCTGCAGCGCCTGGAATGCTGCCTTCTGCATCTCCTCCTGCAAAGACAACCATTCAAGGCAGGTCACCGAGGTGGGTTACCGAGTCCAGCAGCTTTAAACAGAGTGGGGGTTTGATTTCTACTCATCCTACCTCCTGTAAGATCTGGGCGATAGCTTTGGACTTGTCCAGAACTTGGAGGCACAGCATCTTGTCAAACTTCCTGTCTAAATTCTCTAAACTGTTACATAAGGAGAAGAGATTACAACATCTTTCCAAAAGCTGTCACAGGTCTCCCTGTTTATGGTTTGTGTATATGTGTGTTTCTGACCTCCTGCAGGCCTCAGTGACCAGGCTCTGTCTGCGGTAGTCACTGGCCTCCTGGAGGAGGCTCATGGCGCAGCTGTCAGACAGCATCTTCTGCATGGCCGCTAAAAACAGAGAGCAAGGAGAGGGGAAGAAAACACCACATGAGGAGCATGCTAGCTACATTTTGTCTTTTCCAGCTCTATGTTTTCATTCTTAGAGTAGCTTTGCATGATTCACACTTCAAAATAATCCTTCTTTATCTCACACTTTAAGTATTAACTTTCCATACCTGAGATGACCATATTAGGGAGATCCCCTCTCTATGATATCATACAGAGCCAGAGTAGAAAAAACTGAGTAAAATTATGTGTTTTAATGCCTGAATGAGACAAGCTCTATACCTGCCACCTCCTTCTTCCTCAGTGAGTTAGCTTCTTCCTGCGTGATGGTGGTCAGATGTTCCATACGGATCCTGAGGGGAAAACATTTTGTTTCAGCATTTCACTGCAGACTTACAGGAACTTTTTTTTTTTTTTTTTCTTTTTCTTACAGGAACTTTCTATAACTTCCTGTGTTTAAAACGGCTAAGTCCTAAACAGGATGTGAAGAAACAATCACTGTGGCTTTATCAACAAAACATCTTTGTAATGTGTTGACAAGATATCAACTGAAGTCCAACTAGGACCACGCTGTACCCTCATGAAATATCTCACACAACTACCAGCACCTCCATCACAATACAGCATCGCCACTGGCTTTGATGGAGTCAGATTCCAGACAGGAGCAACGCAGCAACTCACGATCTGTATTCCATTAAGATCAGAATATGAAAATCAAGCCCTCCAAACTGGTTCGTAAAGTGTTCTTTTGTCCTGCTGTTATTTTTTTTTTACCCTCCCATCCCTGAAAGCACTTTATGCATCTCCTTCACAAAGTGCTCCAGAAATAGACAGCTAAGTGGGAAACAATTGGATGAGTGCTGCTGTGTTGTAGAGTCTTATTTCTCTTCCCTGTGTGTTATGGATCATTGGTCAGAACACTCACCGATCCTCCTCCATGGCTTGGAGGAACTCTGCACTCTTTTTCTGCCTGCAAGGATGCAGATGAACACACTGCAGTTAGCACAGACTCATCAGTGGAGACGCCATATTTAAAGTATCCGCAGAAACCCCTCCTTCAGACCTGTTGTTGTCCATCAGCAGGCTGCTGATGCGACTGCTGATGTTGTCTTCAGCTTGTCTGACTTTCTCCAGCACCAGTTGCCTCTCAGCCTCCTGAGCTCTCTGCTGCTTGCTGACGCCCTGCTCCACCCTCTCCTGCTCCTAAAAGGCACACACAGCATATAAAACAGGCAATTTTAGGAATTACACACAGAATCATCATCATCAGGGATGATTCGGTGTTAACAGAAAGAAGGAGCTGACAATTAAACCTCTCAAGAAGACTTCTGGGCGGTTGTTATTACCTGTCGGACTGAGTTGAGGATGTTCTCCTTGTTGGAGTTTTTCATCATTACAAGCTGGGTATGCTCCCTTTGCTTCTCCTCCAGGTGCTTCTCGAAGGCCAACTTCTCCTGCTGCTTCTGCTCCTGCAGGACATGCAAACCAGTCAGAAAACTTTCAAACTTCAGCTGCTCAAACACAGGTTTCACTTTATTCAGCTCATGTAAAAATAATGCAACACCTCTGAACAGAAAGCCTTATCTGCAGATTCTCAGCCCTCTAAATAATAACTACTGCTACAGTCTGCAGCCAGTTTCCACAATAATAAGCTAAAAAAAAAAATTCTGTGGGGACAGAACAAGAAATTGTAATAAGAACAAATAAAATAAGAATATTTAATTTCACTGAAACAATTAAAACACAAAAAAGCAGCAAAGGAACTACAAAACTTATCAGAGTCTAGAAATGGAAATTAAACTGGGACCTAAAATCGAACCTTGTGGTGCACCACAGTAACGCTTCAGTTGAGAAGTTGGTGGTCAAAAAAGTTATTTTCAGAAGACAGCAGGAAATCAGATACGTGTACTGTCCTTTATGGCACCTCGTGTTTGAAACTGACCGAAAAAAATTACATCAAAACTGCTCTCTGCTAGGAGAAGGGCTTTTGTTCTCTTTGTGTAATGTACTCAAAAGTTCGGTAAAAGCTAGTAGTTGTGTTGAAAGATGTGCTATAACTTTGTTCTTCACCCTGGTGTTGCAGAAAAACGACACAGGAAATATTAAAGAAAACTTGTATGCCTGAAAGAAGTAGAAAAGGTACTAGATAAAACTAAGATATTAAAAGATGTTGAAGAAAAATGAGGAATGTCTTGTCACCAACCTTTCTCTTCTCGTAGTCACTAAATTTGTTCTGCAACAGAAAAAGAGGAAACACTGAAAGACACTTGTAGTATCTCACACAGAAATCCATAAACGTATCAAAGAAGCTGGTGTTCGTGTCCTCTACACACTCCACAAGAGAAAGCTGTACCTGCCAGGCCTCATCCAACCCATCCAGGCAGTCGGAGCTCTGCCTGCTGCCGTCGCTCTCCAGCACCGGCAGGAGGTACTGAGAGGGTGGGCAGTACTCCTCTCCCAGCTCTGGAAAGCAAACCAACCAACCAGTCAATTCATCTTCATGCTGCCCAAACCACAACAATCATACAGCACATTTTTAGTTTACACCGTGATGTGACACAGAGAAGCCTAGATATTAAAACTTCTAACTTGTGCCAAAACAACAGTTTTGGTCTCTATAGATGGGTTCCACCTTAATAACTGCTGTTCATTAACCAGGAGGGCATATGCAGGTCTTTTGAGTTCATGAGCCTCCTGATGCTACGGTCAGCAAAGTGTACAATGCTGTTAAAGTGGTGGAGCTGCAGGCTGGACCAGGAATTCTCACGGCCTGATTAAAACAACATGAGGTAATGCCAAGATGAAAGTCGCTGCCTCAGCAGAAGTAACCGCACACATACGAGAGAGGGAGAAGTGAAACAGTAAAAATACACATGCATGTTCTGATTTCAGATTCAGTGTCTGTGTTCGTGTCAAATCTGTGAATTTTACTGAACTCTTTGTAGAATTTATTGCCGTTTGTTTAGAGTAACTGTGTTGTGGAAGACCTGAAGCTTTTTTTTTTTCCCTTTTTTTCCCTTTTTCAGCTTTATTGACAGGAAAGCGGAAGGAGAAAGAGAGGGGATGACATGTGGCTAAGAGCCACGGGTTGGTTTCGAACCTGGGCCGGCCACTCTCAGCCATATCTCTCGTATGGCATGTGATCGCCCGCTCAACGCACTGAGCTAAACCAGCATCCTGGACCTTAAACTCATCTGATGTTTTTCTACAACATTTCTTTTATATGCAATATATTGTAAGCATCTGAAATCTTTAAACTAATTATTCACGTTCCATTCATGTACAACACCATCAGTTCAAAGACAAAGTCATAGCTTTGTCTCTTTTTCTGTGACAGGAAGTTAAAAACATGCAGACCGGGCACCCAAAGCCAACCGATATGATCGAGGTGTAAACCACATTCACACAGACGTGCTGACGCTAACTAGCGAAGGAAGAAGTCTACTGCTGCCAGAGCTGCTAACATTAGCCACACTCGGCTCATATCACGTTTACATGAACGTGCTGTTACACCAAAGGCTGCACAGTTCCTGCACTATTTAAAAATATCAAAGTTTTTCCTTTTAAGACCTTTTTTAAGACGTAGTAAATAAGAACTAACACATAATCGTGTGGAAAAAAATGTTGTATTTTTAACCCTTTTTTAAATCCTTTTTTTTAAACCAGTTTTTTTCTTTATACTGGAAATTAGAAACAAACTCCCTGCTATCTTTCCTTTTTTTCTGTGCACTTCTGCATTTTGAACCGAACAACAAATCAGCATCATCATCTGCTTACCTCATCTGTGACGCGGCACGGGAAAACACAGAAAGACCAACATTTTCATTTCTTGTTTCCTCAAATTTAAAATTTCAAGATTAATGTGTAAAAACAGATTTATTTATTTATCATTATTTATTTTCTATGAATTCTGAACAGACTGTGCCTTTTTTATTATTATTGTATCACTGATGCAAATAGATAAATACTCACTTGAAGCATGTTTAGAAAAGATTAAACTTCTGATAAAAACTTCACTGTTGTTACAAGAAACCATCAATCGATTACAATTTAGTCTGCGTCATCGCCACAGGCTCATTATTTGCAACACAGCAAAGAAGCATCAGCATCTGCGCCCTATGTGGTAAATCTAAGGAGCTACTAAATCTCAGTGAGCCAGTAGGAAAGGCAGCAATCAACAGAATTCTCACCTACAGTTTGAGGAAATAAGACATTTTAAGATTAATTTTCTTGACTGTGATCTCAGACAGGAACCCTGTAGGTTTACGTTTTTCTGCCGTTAATCAACAAATAAATGAGTGACCACGAGCGGCAAATCCTACCCGTGCACAGGAAGCGTTGGATGCTCTCTGTTCCCTCTGTGCACACAGACGAAGGTGGGAAGGACATCATGGCAGCATCAAGGCTAAAACTCTGTCACAGAAACACACACACACTTATAAAACACCAGTTTGTTTTCAGCCTTCCTGTAGGTCTGAATCAGTGGACACCTCACCTCTAAGGTGCGGATGTAGGCCAGCGCTTTGGGAAGCGTCACAATGTTGTTGTCACTCACATCGAGTGTCCGCAGGCTGCTCAGAGAACCAACAGAGGACGGCAGCTCAGTGAGGCAGTTTCCTGTTAGAGAAAAAGAAAATACACAACTAGCTTCTTGTGACTCATCTCGCTTCAGAGCAAGCAAGCAGGAAGCATCGTACCCTTTAAATTAAGAGTCTGCAGGAGGCACAGGTTCCCGATGGAATCTGGCAGGGCCTTCAAACGGTTCTTCTCCACATTCAGGATCTGACACAAGAAGAAAGACCGCAGGTGGATGCTGACGACATTTATTCACACTTACTTCCCGTATAACTGGAGAGCAGGCTTTACCTGCAGCGCCGTCAGTTTCCCGATGTCCTCTGGCAGAGAGGTGAGTTTGTTCTCATGCAGGTCTAAAACCTTCGGAGGGTCACAGGAGGGTTTTCTCAGAAAATAAATCCAGCACTAACATCTGCATGCTAACTCTAACAAACTCTAAGGTAACACAGAGTTAAAAACGATGATGAGCTATGAGCCTCAAGCTGAGGTACACATTCAAAATGCAGTACGTTTAAAAACAAAAAACGAGAGAAACACCATCACCTATGAAGAGGATATGATGATGTCACAGGGTCCCAGGGCTTACCTTTAATGTAATGAGGGTGCTGATGTCAATGCCTTTGGGCACCAGATGCCGCAGCTCGTTGTTGTGGAGGATAAGTACCTAAATGAAAGAAACAGAGGTAACATTTTCATTGCTCTATCTGCTGTTAGTCTGTGAGGGTAGGCCACTCAGAAGAGAGATAGCTAAAAAGAGGAGGAGCTAAAGCACTAGTTGAAGCTCTAAGTTCTGGAGTCTGAGGAATATTGTGTGTGAGATTTTTTGCAGAAACTCTTCACTGAGTAAATAAATATCAAACCACTTAAAAGCTCTGCAACTCTGTCTCACCTTCTTATGAAGCACTTTGCTGATGGAAAAGGCACTCGAGGGGGCCTGTGATGTAACACACAAAAACATTAGCTGTAGCCAGCACAATTTAATCACATCTTAGCCAATCTCAGGAAAAAAATGGGATAAAAGACTCAAAGAAAAGAATGAAAGAAAAATGCTGTTCTGTTGATGGTGGCACAGCTGGAAGTAATCTCTCAGCAAAAATAGCAATAATAAAAACACAGTTTAGCTCCAACTTGGCTTTTTCTTTTTTTTTAATAGAAGTCGAAAACTGCTAACTAATCGATTCACATTGTGACTCATTAGTGCTCCCACTAATGACTCCCTGCTCTCTTCCATTTCTCTTCTGTTTGCAGAGTTTTTCCTTTGTTTAGGATAGATTAGGACTTTTTTGTCATAACACATGTATAATTATATAAAATATATATGCAGGGTAACGAAATACAATTGGCTTCTAATCAGAAGTGCAAGAGCAGTAAGTGCAATAAGAGCAGATTATATAAAAAATGTGGGAATATTGATGAACAGATTATCCACAAATAGGTTAAGTAAACAGGTGTTCATATAGCTATACAGAGAGCAAAAATACTAGTAGTTTAGAAGTATTAGTAGTTTGCTAACATAACAGAAAAAGAGAAATAAAGACTACTGTTACTCATCAGGTTAATGTGTAAACCACAACACGATGGCTGTCAGGGATCAGTGCAGCTTTCCTCTCACCTCTGACAGCCCACAGGCTGAGATGTCCAGGATGTCATCAGCACCAGCTTCCTTAGACTGAGGAGAATAACTAAGAGTAAGCGGGTGGATTTGTGATAGATACGTTAACACTAGCACCAGCAGCAGCTTCTTCTTACCCGGCACAGCTGATACTCGAGTCTCTTCTGGCAGTCCTCGTTGGGCTTCCTCTTCCTGAAGAATAGAGGCATCCTGACCCCGGGTGTTTTCCCTTCCTGTTCCCTCCCCCTCCACTCAAACAAGAGTCACACGGAGGTCTGACGGACAGGTTGGAAAACCCTGACCACACCACCTGCACTCTAGGAGAAGCAGAGACATGAAAGACTAATCAGATAAATAAGAATTTAACTTGTATCACAGAAACACAATAAGCTGTAGTGTGATTACTGAATGATTTAAAGGGAACAATTCCGCTCATTTACAGCACTACATTTTTATCCCGGGACTAAACTATTTATGGTTTAGTTTAGGAGGTATATGAAGCCTTTCAGCTCACTCTCTGTCTGAGACAAGCTGTTTTACCCCTAAAGCCTTCACAAAGCTCTGTGTAGGTGTTAAAGGTGTTTCTGTAACTATGGATTACACTCCTCCTCATCCCACCAGTGTTCAGAGGTGAACAATCGCAGATTTCCAATGTATTCACACAAGTAACATTATTAATATGTCTATTACAATGCTCAGAGAAATTAGAACACTTAAATCACCCATTCATCCATCCATCGATCTTCATCCGCTTTATCCGAGGCCGGGTCGCGGGGGCAGCAGCCTAAGCAGAGAAGCCCAGACCTCCCTCTCCACCTCAGCTGGCTCCTTTCGATGTGGAGCAGCAGCGGCTCTACTCTGGGCCCCTCCCGGATGGCCGAACTTCTCACCCTATCTCTAAGGGAGAGGCCAGCCACCCTTCAGAGGAAGCTCATTTCCGCCGCTTGTATCCGCGATCTCGTTCTTTCGGTCACTACCCACAGCTCATGGCCATAGGTGAGGGTAGGGATCGACCGGTAAATTGAGAGCTTCGGTTTTACACTCAGCTCCCTCTTCACCATGACGGACCAGTGCAGCGGAGTGCAGAAGCCGCATCACTGCAGCCGCAGCCCCAATCCGTCTGTCGATCTCCGGCTCCCTTCTCCCATCACTCGCGAACAAGACCCCGAGATACTTGAACTCCTCCACTTGGGGCAGGAACTCATCCCTCAGATTTGGAGGTGCTGATCTTCATTCCCGCTGCTTCACACTCGGCTGCGAACCGTTCCAGTGCGAGCTGGAGGCCCCCGCCCGATGAAGCCAACAGAACCACATCATCCGCAAAAGGCAGAGATGAGATTCTGAGACCACCATATATATATAGATGTCTATGAAAAGTAAAATGCCTCAGTGTTTTCACATTCAGACAGTTCAATGTGAATGCGAATGCAGCTGCAGTAAACAGCACGGCCCCTTGGGCTTACACTTACACATTGAAGCAAATGAATACAAATTCAAACGAAAATTACAAAATTATGTTTTACTTTTTAAATTCATAAACAGCTACACTGATTTACATTGTATATAATGGCATTATTTGGTTTATTTATTGACTTATTTGTTTATGAATAGACTTTAAAGACTTGGTTGCTCAGTTCATTCCTAGATGTTTCACAATGACATATGTGATCTGTATGATCGCAGTCACGGGGAGCTTGGTGTATGGATTTTCCCACAGCTGAAGGCCCTTGTGGGTGTGGCTTTGGGGAGGGGAACGGAGGATTACCGTAAACTGACATGACGTTAATCAGTAGAATTAGAAAAAGATAATAAACCTCAGTAGACTTTAAACCTGATGACAACCACCTTTAACCCACCTGTGCTCACCTTTTGACAGCCGACACGTTCAGCTACACTAAACTGTGCTGACGGATAAGCTAACATGCTAAAAGATAACATTAAACTGTAGCCTGTTGGAGTGTGTCAACAGCAGGAAGTGGAGTCAGAGTAATGTCAGGTTTCAAACTCACCGTGTGATTATTACAGTCTCTCCTATTCTTCGCTGTTCTCAGGATAAAAATGTTTAAAGGAAGCTCCGATGTTCGCTAACATGTGAAGTAGCTGGTCCAGTTAGTCGATTTTAACTATTTAAATCTGAACTCCTCCCCACTTTACCCTCGTAGCTCATAAAAAGAAAGCCATACGGTAATATTTCCACTCAGATCGAATGAGGCTGACTGCTGCTAACCTACACGAGCTGATTAATGCAATCAAAACAAACAGTTAACTGCATTTTTCTTCTTCTCCGCCCCGTTACCGGCTCCAGCGTGATAGCAGGAGCCTGTCGCCCCCTATAGTTCACACTGCGCATGTGCACATAAGTCATATCAGGTCGCACTGCCGCTGATATTTCAAAGAGTGGTGTAGACTTCTTGTTTTTGCTTTGCTCCCATCTTACTTACTTAATTATAATAACTGAAAAAGGTGTTTGATTATGTAGATTTTCAGTCATCCAGTTTAGGGCGGTCTTATGAGTCCTATGAATTGCATACCTGGGAACCTCCACCTTTTGTCTTAAAAATGAAGACTCCTCTTGGAGGAGATGTGAAATATCTTTACTAACTTAAACAAGCCCAGGTCCTTTCCTATTTAAAGCTCCCACAAAAAAATAGTCTGCGCCGAAGATTCAGGCTAAATTTGGCAAAAGGGCATTCAGATCTAAAAACGTTTTTAAACAGCCCGAAGGCTGAAAATGCTGCGTCTGAATATTTGTTACCTCTGTTTTTTAGCCCGATAATTTAGAAAACACGCTCCTTTAAGGTAGTGCAGCTTCTTTGCACTTACCCCGCACGTGAGCACTTTGTCCAGCAGGGGTCGCGCTAGGCACGTTTATGCCACACCGAACGAAGCCCGGCTGTTTGCATGTGGCAGTAATTATAATCTCAGAGGTGTGCTCTTAAAGCATGATGTTTTTGATTGTGGTTTTAAGCCTCACCCTCTCTGCATGCTTTATAACTCCACTGACTAAACACACCTGGTCGGTTTAATAAAAATATTAACATAACCAGATAACCTGCAGACCTGAACCCGAGCAGTGTTTATCACAGCCCTCTGCAGGTGTGATGTATGACTCTGAACCCACAAGAGGCGCCCGCGCAGCTATAAATAACCACATAATTAAAGGTGTTGACAGGGAACTGACACTGTGGTTAGAGCTGCTCTCCCCGGAGCCCCCCTTTAGTTTAAAAAGCTTCACACACACTACAGATCCCCCCCTCCAACAACACCAGCGTCCTTAGAACAGGATCATGTGTGGGCTTATTACCAGAGGAGGTGTTACATGTGAGGCTTGTCATGGTCTTATTGTGCATATACTAATGAATCTTCAGTGAAGGAGGGGAGACTTTTAATAAACTTAAAGTCAGAAATTAATTCCAAAGGTTCATAATTACCCTCATCCATAGACTGTATATAAAAGACAGGTGAAACGAACTTAAAATAATAATAATAATTTTAAATATAATAGACATGCAGTTTACTTCCTTACTAATTTATTTCACTTCTTCTTTTCCTTCCTACCTTCCTTCTTTTCACTTTCATCCTTAAATCCTTATTTGTCTTGCTCCTATACCATCCTTCATACTTTTCTACTTTTTCTCCTTTTTCTCATTCCCCCTTCAAACTTTCCTTTCTTACCTTGTTCCCAACTTTCTTCCTTCCTTCCTTCCTTCCTTCCTTCCTTCCTTCCTTCCTTCCTTCCTTCCATATTCCTTACTTTTTGAGTCCGTCTGTCACCCTTTCTTCCTTCCTTCTTTTCTCTTTCTTCCTTATTTTCCATGTTCCTAATTTCCTTCCTTCATTCATTCATTACCTGTTGCTCTTTAATTTTTTCCTCCCCTGGTCCTTTCCATTTGAACTGTAATTTCCTTAATTTTTAACATCCTTTTATCCCTTCTTCCTAAATGCCTTCCTTTCTTCCCCTTTGCATCCTTCTCCATTCCTTCTTATACTTTCCTTCCTTCTTTGTTTCTTGGTCCTCTTGGACTCCTTTTATTTCAGGATTGGCTCTTCACATTCGAACAATAAATTAGAAACACGCCCATTAAACTACATAAATACATAAATAAAATTTGATTTAAATAAATATTATAAATAAATCTGGAGCAGAAAGCCTAACTCTTTAAGTTAAACTGATTTGGGTTATTTATTGATTCTGTTTTTATTTAGTAATAAATCCCTGTTGTTGTAAGAAGAATAATTTCTCTCTTGAAGCAAAGCGTCATGTGAATAAACGACTGTTTGCAGTCACAGTCAGGAGATAATTATGGCATATTTAGATTTTAGATCAGCAGTCATCCATCTTCCTGACCACAGGCAGGAACCACGCCCATTTCGTGACGCAGAGGAGGCGTGGCCTGGCTGGTTTAAATTGGGGAGGAGCGCTCCTCCGTGAACAGCTCAGTGCGCGAACAAAGCGCAGTAGGTGCAGGAGAGAGCGAGAGAGCGCTCAAACATCTGCAAGAAAAAATCAGAAGACTGCATGGAAGAAGAGCGGAGAGGAGCTCCTTCACAGGAATACTGAGCCGAAAAGTTCCCAGCTGTTTGACCTTTGGCACAAACATTAGGTGGACGAACAGAGAGATTCAAGTTCAAAGCGCGGAGGTGAGTTCACGAACCTGAAAGGACTATTTTACTGTCAGCGGAATGAAATTAAACCAGACTGAAATATTTACCGCGATTTAAGCCTCAGATTTGATGTTTTTGTCTTTAATATTTACACTTTCTCAGACACATTTCTTTTCAGACAGCATTTTTAAAACTTCTGACTCTTCAGAAACAAGCAAACGCACAAACACAGTTTTATCTTTGCTCCAAACCGCATGATATTCTCAGAAAAGCATCAACACCGAGTCTTTATTTCACACTGCAGCATGACATTTACAACAGGCAGGGTCCAGGACATGAAGCCAAAGTCTTTCCAAGCTCATCCGCCCGTTTTTATTCTATGAAATGACAAAAATATGAAGTGAAAACAGGAATGTGCTGCTTCATTTATGTTCACAAAGTGATGAAGTGGAACCAGAGATTCTGCTTTGTCCTACCTTACTCTTTGATATAAGAAGTGTTTACATCATATCTCATCAGACTTGTAGGAACACACGTTCATTTTTGGTTATTTAAAAAGGACTGTGCACATGGATTTAAGTTTAGATGCTATAACACTGCTGTCCTCACTAACTTAATATATTCACCCACTTTTAAAACCAGTCTCAGATCTCATTTAACCTCTTTTGTTAAACACAACTGCAGATTCAAACTAAAAACAAATAAAAAATGTTCATCCTGAGAGGCCAAGAGATAGTTGATATGATAGACTGTATATAAAAGATGACAGTAGCCACTGTGACATCACTCGTGGGTTAGTTGCTATAATCATTTTGGTGAAATCAAGTCGTTAGCCTATGAGCATCCTCTGTTTTATCGTCCTTTTTTCTTTAATTGCATCATAATTTATTAAAAATCATTTATTTATCATTTTTGGTAAATTTATTTATTGATTTAATAATTTGGACAAAGTGTTGTTGGGTCGGAGATCGCAGGAGAAGCAGGTCGCCCCCTGCTGGTCATTATAAAGAGTGCAGGTTTAAGGTTCATAACTTCAGGTTTCAGATGTTTTACCTGGCCTGTGGTTTGTTTCTGGAGTTTCTGCTTCACATTGTGACTTTTATGGAACAAAACAGCCCGAGGAGGTTGGAACGACTCGGGCGTCATGTCCTGAAGTCTGTGTTTTTCATTTTCATGCCGCAGCGTGTAATAAATGCTCGGCACTGGTAATATTTTGGCTGGCTTTGTTTATGTGTCTGGTATGAAACATTTTGTGACTTTGAGCAAACACTCAGTTTTGTAAATGTAGTTTAAAAAATGTTTTGTGTTTTGTTTGTTTTTTGTTTGTTGTTGTTTTTTCAAAAGAAATTGGAAAACTTGTAGAAAAATGTGTTAGCAGATGTGGGCGAGTGTACTCTAACTCAGCATATTTAGAGCTCTTAATCGTTATCATCCCGATAATGATTTAAATCACAAAAATGTAACATTTTCTGTAAATTCTGTGAATCTCGGGCAGCTCGACTTGCGGGAAGTGTTTCCAGCGTTTCCACGTCATGTAGCTGGAGTCGAGTGTTTTAACCGACGCATGAAGCGATACATTTTTAGACATAAGCTGTAACGGCCGCCGTTTTCTTTGTGAGTATTTATTACACGGCGTGCTGCGGGGAAAAGGCTGTTCTAACGTTTGAGTCTAAGGTTTAGTTTTTAGCACCTGGCGGCTCTTTTTTACTTCTCATCCGTAAATAATCTGCTCTTTCACGTGATTCAGTTTATTTTGAAAAGTCTCAACAGGATCTTGAGCTTTATTGTGAAAGGTTTATGTGGAACATAAACAAGCGGACACGCGATGGTGTTACCATCGTTGTTGCTAACCAAAATGCATAAAAACAGGCGCTTGTCCGTCCGTAGTGTGGTTATATAAAATATAAGAGAAAGAGAGAACTTTAAGAAATTAATATAGCCCCTACAGTGACCATCAAAATAATGAAAAATATTTCCGTAAACAGTTTATTTTGCGACACCACGAAACAAACGATAGCGTAAAATGAAACGACAGACGTTTTTATATCGTCGTCTGATATATATCGTTATATCCAACAGCCCTAACTGCCTGATGATTATACTGTTTTATAAATGAGTTTAAACAGAGAATACCCAAAAGCACATTTTCAAAAAGCTGTTTCACGACCTCTGCTGTAAGTGAATGACTTTTAATTCTGTGTAATGAATCGTTCAGAGAGGAAAATTACGCTCAAGTAAAATATCCGCTGACTTGTTCATTCAAACTTATGCTTTAATTCAGTTATTATAGCTAAATATTTTTATTCTGACTTCACAAAAATAACAAACACAAGCTTATGAATAAGAATCAAAATCAAATGATCAGAAAAGCTCCTAAAAATAAATAACTAAAAATCAAGAGTTGCAATAAATGTAAAAAACTATTGGCATGTATGCTTCATCCATCCCTGTTGGTGTCAACGATGCTCTTTATAAAAAAGACATTATTGAAAAGTGAAGCCGCTTAAACCTGTTTTTTCTAATGACCAGCAGGGGGCGACTGCTCTGATTAAACAGTCTGTGCGAAAATGACGCAGTGTCTCTCAAGATCCTCATGATGAACTTATGATCTTGGTTTTAGGTCATATTAAAAACCGTGTTGTTAATTATAGGTCCCATTAAGAGCCAAAAAAGGCGGGAAAACACTCAGAACAGGACTTCACTAATGAGGGACATCACAGTGGCCATGTCCCTCTTTCATATACAGTAAACCTGCTCCATGCAGTGAACTTTCATCACGTCGTTACAGGCGTGTGTGTGTGTCGGTGTGTTTAAGTGATCTGAGCTGTACTCGTTCAGCTCTCAGCACCACAGGAAAGTCTCTGTGGGAGAATCTGCAGGTTGTCTCTGAAACTGTTTTCCTAAACGAGCGACTGACTGAATAAATTTGACCGAATTTTTATTAAAAAGGATATTTCTATCAGCTCTTGCTTCTGCGGCAGAGCTGCGTCTTTTTAATTTGACTGAAACTGCGAGCAGGATCGCTGCTGCCACACGAACCCGTGCCCTCGGTGTTAATTAAAAAGAGGCCTGTTTTAATGAAACGGCACGTCTCTCTGTGAGAGTCTCAGGAGAAGAAACTGGATCTGTGTGACCGGCGCGCCCTCGCTCGGGCTCGTTTAGTCACTTTTACCCCCTCAGACTGAAAGCAGCTTATTTGTTAATTACACCTCTGAAGAGTGTGGAGGAGGCTTCACTGAGCTGCTTTGAAAAAAGAAGGAAGGAAGCACTTCATAATTTCAGAATAAAACAACTCGTGCACAGTTCGTCCTGTCAGCATCCAGCGGCCGCTAAAATGGCTGCAAACCATTCAGGGCATCCGTCCTTCGTTCCGTTTCTTTCTTTCATTTCTTCCTCCTATCCTGTCTTTTACTCTTACCCTTCCTTTTACCCTCCTTCTTTCTTCCTTCCTTTTCATCTTCTACTCTTATTCCCCTAGCTTTTCTTCTTACTTTCTTTACTTTACCTTCCTGTTTTCTTCTTTCTTTACTTTCTTCTCTTTCACTTCATTCCTTTTGTCCTTTCTGTCAATCATTATTTTCTTCTCTATTGTGCTTCCTTACCTATCTTCCTTGCATTTCCATTCACTCCTCCCTCCTTGCTTAGTTGTTTTGCTTTTCTTCCATTTATCAAGCCTTCATTCTCGCCTTTATTTCCCCTTTCTTTCTTCTATCCTTCCTTCCTTCCTTGTTTTCCTTCCTTTTTGAATACCCCATTTTCCTTCCTTTCTCTTCATTAATTTGTTTCTTTGTTCCTTGCTTCCCTGTCCTTATTTTTCCCCATCCTGCATTTTTACCTTTCTTCCTTACCTATCCCTTCCTCACTCTGCCCTTATTGTCTTACTTACTTGCCTCTATCCTTGTTATCTATCCTTTTTTCTTAGCTTGTGTCCTTGTTTTCCCCTTTCTTCTTTCTTTAGGTTCTCTCCTTTCTTCTACTGGAATTTCCTTTCTTTGCTCCTTTCTCCCCCCCAAATCTTTCCTTACATCTCACCACTGTCTTCTCTAAACCAAATAAGAAGCCAGTGGTGAGATGTCAGGACTGGGGTGATGCTGGAACCAGTAAAAAGCTGAAATACAGTCCTGATGGTCACAAGCTTAAATGGCAAATAACTATTAAGTGCTTAAATCAAAAATCAAAAATCAGGCAAACACAATTTAAATGGAATAAGAAACACTGAGTGAAAGAAATGATTAAAAAGATTGATTAAAAGGGAATATAAGCCACTCAAACTGGGAGTCCTGTGGACTGTGATAAATTACTAGATGACATATCAGCCATAACCTGATACGCCCTGTGACACATTATACTCTTAAACCCTTTCCTTTTAGACTAATTGAGGTCCTCCAATCTGCACAGAACGAAGATTTTTCTTAATATGAGGAACATCCGTCAACTGCCAGGAAAAAAAAAAAGAGCTGTTGTCAACCCAATCAGCCTGAAACTGGATCAGATTCACCAGTTTGTGTCTCTTCATTAGCCTCTGTGTTTATTCACTGCTCCATCACACGCAGCTATTCCTTTACCGGCGATTCTTTAGGATTAAAGAGCTGCTAATAAAGAAAGAAAAAGCAAAGGTGGGAACAGTTCAGTTTGCTGGATGTGATCATAATGTTTGTGTGACGCTCAGCTTCACCGAGAAGTCACACAGATACTCACAGCCTGAATGTTCTGGCCAGCTTTCAGTCAGATTCCACTAACTACAGTCTGACACCAGAGCCAAGCATCCGACCAAAAAGACTCGAAGATGAAGACTCGTTTGAAGAGCCAAGCTTCAACGAGTGTTGTGGTGGTTCAGCGGCCATGCAGCAGAGCTCACCGGCAGCGGTTTGAAAGCACGTAGTGTTTGCTGCTGACACCCCGAGGGGAAGCTCAGAAAGTAAAGCCCACACAGGTGAGTGTGGAGCTGGAAATGACATGGTCAGACCTGCGTGTGCAGGAAGGAAGAATCGGAAGTCTGTGCAGCGTTTTATCAGGCTTTAGAGGAAACTAAGAAGTAGACGGGAAAGCTTTCAGCAGGAAACGACAAAATGACATTTCCGGTAAACAAAATGGGAAAATAAAAACCACCTGACTGCACCAAGGCAAAAATCTGTAAAACACTCCTTCTTCTTTATGAAATCACGATGCCATTCCAGAAGAAGTTCCACTTCAGGAAACACATTCAGGAAACCACATGTCCTGTACATGTTACACAGCAGCAAAACCAGAAATATGTTTCAGAAATCACATTTCTGCAAAAAGGAACATTAAAAAAAGTAATTAATATTAGGAAAATATGAAAATAACATCAACAACACAGAAACCTAACGAGAGAATAGTTCAGTAAACACGACATTCCAGAACTTTTATGAGAATACAAAAACACAACAGCAAAGCATGACAAATGTTTCAGAACTGCAATGTTTCCAGAAAACCTTTCAGATAACTTGCAAACAAAAAAACATCATGCCCAGATTACACAACAAAGCAGATTTTCCATAAAGCATCCAGAAATTATAAAATAAAGCTTCTGGTAACATTCCAGAAGATGATAAAACATTCATGAAAACACAATGACTGAACCCAAAATGTGACAAACGTCCTGGTAAATATGGCAACATAATTACACTTTACACAGAAGCAGCTTTTGTTTAGACAAAGATATTTACTTTCTGCAAATATATCGTACGACCTGCTGGGTATAAATCTGAGTATCTGTAGCCTGAAACGTCCCCGTCTCAGCAGTGAGACATGCTGAGGCTTTGTGTGCTGCAGGAGATGATTAAAAGCAGGATTTGCATTTTAATTGGATAAGAATTGTATCATAGAGGTTTTTGGCAGCTGTCTCGAATCTTCTCGAATTAACACAGGTGTTAGTGTGATGATTGCATTGGCCGCTGCTCCACAGTTTTGTTTTGGGAACGTTTGGACATTTTTCAGGTTAAAGAGCTGTGTGTGTGTGTGTGTGTGTGTGTGTGTGTGTGTGTGTGTGTGTGTGCACGTGTGTTCTTTTAAAGGTTTCAGACTCATTAACTGAGGTTTCTTATCCTTTTTAGTCTGCATATGAGCCGGTCAGGTCTGATTCACCACCTGAATGATATCCAGAGGACAGGGTTGTGTTTTGGATGCCACTGTAGAGACAAACTCGTGACGATGTACAGGTTTTCACTTTATTTCACAGGGGTGGGAGGGGAGCTGTTATGCTTTGCAGACTCGGGCCGCTAATTGATTTCACGGCTGGTGATGTGCCGCCCAGAGGAATCTGGCACCAAAGACAGGAGACAGAAGGAGGAGAAAGAGATGTTTAGGCACACGGTCACATTAAAAACGCCAAGTGGGAACAGATCCAGAATTATTGACCTTGTGATGACCTTTTGGATTTATGCTAACGGGAGAGTGAGGTCAGAGGTTGAACTTCAGGATAGGTTTAGTAATGAGTTGGTCAGCTATAAATGCTTTTGATCCTGGTTGGATGAAAAAGCCCACTGAGGCGGAAATGGCTCAGTTTCCATCAGTTTGTAGCTAATAACAGTTGGCGCTACATTATGACAATGATCAGTATACTTCACACTTATTGGACGTCACTTTAATCGCCTCCAAGTTGAGATTACTTTTACTTTCTTCTGATTGGGTGCCACTTGTAAACACATGTGGGTGTAGCTTCTGTCTCTCTGAGATGACCACATCAGGCACGTCCATGTCTTTTGCTTTTACACCCCTGATAACTGGCTAAGAAGGAGAAAAATAGCTATCGAGACCAAAGCAGGGCAGCACGGTGGCGCGGTGGTTAGCACTGTTGCCGCACAGCAAGAAGGTCCTGAGTTCAATTCCATCATCAGGCCGGGGTCTTTCTGTGTGGAGTTTGCATGTTCTCCCCGTGTTTGCGTGGGTTCCCTCCGGGTACTCCGGCTTCCTCCCACCGTCCAAAGACATGCAGTTTGTGGGGATAGGTTAATTGGATAATCCAAATTGCCACTAGGAGTGAATGTGAGCGCGAATGGTTGTCTGTCCCTGTGTGTTGGCCCTGCGACAGACTGGCGACCTGTCCAGGGTGTACCCCGCCTCTCGCCCTACGACAGCTGGGATAGGCTCCAGCGCCCCCCGCAATCCTGAAAAGGATAAGTCGGTTCATTTCCAGCTTCTTTAATTCTATTTTTGGACTCTAATAAAGCAGCTTTGCATGATTCACAGTTCAAAATAACCCTATCTTATACTGGGCCTTCAGTTCATCTTGTCTAAAACAAGCTATTCTGCACCCTCCCCCTTTAAGCAAGCTTTCTTCTGATTGGCTGCCCCTCATAAAACCATATGTGTAAGGTCTGACATCAAACAGAGCCAAGAGTAGAAAAAACAGTGACAAATGAGTGTTCCGCTCACAGGGATTACTTGTAGAAACACTGAGCTCATTATTTGAAATTTTGGACGTGTTTAATGTGAAAATCCAGCTTTGGAACAGGAGATTCATGGCAGGAAGTAGAGAGGGAAGCACAGAGCCCAGGTCCACAGATTTGAATGCAAACCCCCGACTGTGCACTGTTTAGTTTTATGTCTTTCTGGTAGAGAAAGTTGTCGGATTTAGTCACGCTTTGTGTCTGTGGTTTGTCCTGCTGTGCACTACAAGCTGTTTAAACACCTCGAGGAGAATTTAAGGCTAAAACGATGAGCTCGAGTTTTCACCCATTTCAAATGTAAAGGTTTCATTTGTGGATTAAATAAATGGCCTCACTTCTCATTCAGAGGATTGACTCATTCATGACTGAGCCGTCACTAATAAGAAGGTTTGGTCCCAGCGCGTGTGGCTGTTTGTGGTTTGAACGTAGCCTTGGGCTTCTTAACATGGTGTTCCTGTGGTTGATTAGAGCCAGGTGTCTACTCTAGAAAATGAGGGTATTGAGGGCAGCCCGCCTCGCCGCAGAGGACCAGCTGCTGCTTGCTGCAATCTCAAATGATCTTGTGGGAAGGCTAGTCGTAAAGCTAAACATGCCCTTGCTGAAATTAGACGCTCTGGAGGACAAATTGTGCTGCTGTTGCTCATTTGGAAAATGAAATCTAGCCCTGCAATTATTTTATGTTGTTGTTGGCCCTAATTATAAATCATGGAAGCGGCTGAAGAGGCAGTGTTGCTGACTCATTGCTGAGCGGCACACACACTGCTGTGGTTGTACTCAAAAGCAATATTATTCCCAGCTGTGCATGAAATCAGCTCAGTTCTGTAATGGAAAAACGAGAGTGAGGAGGAATATGCTGAATGCTGCCCGACGGTACATGTGTTTCCGTAATGTTTAAAAAGAGATGATGAAGGAAAGAATTAAATCAAGGCCCAGATCCTGCACAGATTCCCTGCTCATGGGGCTCGTTTATCAGGTTCAGAAGAGTGTGTGTGGTTTTGTTTTACCATCTTTGAGCTTGTTTGCTGATCGTTCTTATGTTTGTGTATTACATTCATATTCAAGGATATGCTCCTGCCTCATGCACTGTTTTATGAGCCTTTAATTATTCAGGTAAAAGTCTCACTCCATAAGTGGGCCCAGACCTCCCTTCAACCTGTCAAGCTCCTCTCAAACTGAGGGTAGACCCTGGGTCTACCCCAGCATCTCCTTCCATGCATTTCTTTTTGGTCTTGAGGAGCAGCGTCTGTACTCTGAGCTCCCACCCTCCTCTCTAATAGATATCCAATAGATAGATACCAGATACCCAACTTAGTCTCCAAACTAAGTACAAACACTAAAAACTGTGGCTACAGAAAAATATTCAACTTAGCGTTGTTTGGAGGAGAAGAAATATGTCATTAGTTGACAGTTGGTGTGTCAGAGGGCTTCTGGTGGTTATACAACAAGAGGCAGCTGTGGCACAGGAGGTAGAGCAGGTCGTCTACCAATCAGAAGGTCGGTATTTCGATCAAGTATCCTTGGGAAAGAAACCAAACCCAGAGTTGGTCCTGATTCGCTCATTGGAGTGTGAATGCGTGTGAATGCTGGATGGAAAGCACTTGTGTGTAGAGAAAAGTGCTTGCGTGTGTGGGTGAATGAGACATGTTGTATAATGTGCTTTAAGTGCTCGAGTAGAAAAGAAGCATTTACAGCTAGTTTAGAAAAATATCATGGTCCAGTCCAATCCTGGTTTTCTCACCCTGCCATGCTGTCCCACACTGATCATCAGTTAGGTGGCAACAACTTCAAAATCTGAAAGTAATTATTAATATTAGAAAGTGAGTCGCAGCCTCAGGTTTGGAGTTAACATCACTGACACGCTTTTATTTGGTCTCATCTTTGACACCTTTTTTATATCTAACCTCCAATGGTTCCTCTTTCCTTTTACCCTCCAGTGGCGATGGTGAACAGCAGGGTGGAGGCACCCACAGTAGCGGTGATGGGCAGCGGCGGGACAGCGGGCAGGTCGTGTGCAGGATGTGGGGGTCGTATCGCGGACCGCTTCCTGCTCTTCTCGATGGAGCGGTACTGGCACACGCGCTGCCTCAAGTGCTCCTGCTGCCACGCTCAGCTGGGCGAGTACAGCAGTACCTGCTACAGCAAAGGCGGCATGATCCTCTGCAAGAACGACTACATCAGGTGAGGCTTTTCACACACACGTTTTCAGAAACGTGAAACGTGTGTGTGTGTTAGTGTGTGTGAGGGAGGTGCAGGCAGGGGTTTTGTGGGCATCTCTAGGAAAAACTGAGGGCTGGATCTGGAAAGCTGCTGAGGAGGACCCTGAGACACAGCAGACTTTGTGCATCAGGCCAGTAATAATACAGCAGCCTCTCATGAAATAAATAAAGCTCTGACTGTACGGTCGGATTACGCCACAATCTGCAATAAGATACACTGAATAATCATGAGAGGTCTGCAGTGTGTTGGAGGAAATTCCACATTCGATCCAGCCGTAAAATGGATGTTTATGCAGGTGCATATAAATGTCCCTGATTAGTATTCATGTGGTTTTTGCACTGGTGTGACTCCAAATTAGAAGCTGGACTCTCACAGGTTCCTATGCATTCATGACTGGCTCATGCTTAAGCTCATTCAAACTCATCCAAACTGAAAAAGGCTTCACTGAAGGCAAAAATCTGCCTTTTACAAAACAGACTGGTCAGTCGAGTCACAATCAAACTATGATTCTAAACTAACAGGGAGCTCTTCAGTTGTTGAATGCTGCTTTTTTTAATTTTTTAATTTTTTTTATTTTTTGACAGCTTCGGGAACGTGTGCCAAGTCGATACACCAGTTTGGTCTCAGGAAGCTCAGGTGCTGAGATGTGATGGCTTCTCATGTTAGAACCTGCAGTTCCTCTAGTGACCACTTGAGGCTGGCTCAGGCACTGAATCAGCCCCATAGACTCCTGTGTCAATGTGTCTAACTTTAGAGCAGAAATAAACATGTTTACAGCCTTCTACAAAAATACCTTTGGTTTCTATCACTATTCTCTCGTTGTTAGTAACTATACATGTTTTTGGAATGTGCCCGTTCAAGCTTCAAAATACAAAACCTCAAAGCAGTGTAAGCTAGCATGTTGGCAGTGTCCATTTTTTATATACAGTCTATGATTCCTGGTCATTGTAGCACCCTCTAGTGGTCAAGACTTTACTGTGGTTCGTCCAAAATAAGATTAGTGATCCCATGAGCTACGTTTTGTTTTATGAATGCTGCTTTGTGATGTCACTTCTAGGGCTGGGCCATATCATACTGTTCACAGTAATACCGGTATAATGTCGGGCAAACGATAAGAAAATGAAATATTGCGATATAATATGGGTAAAACACACATGTGCAGTGCCTTTGTTTTCATATGCACATGGCGGAAAAAGCATGACGGCGACAGAGAATGAGAAGGGCGAAAGCGGATCGTTAAATGAAACGGATGAACCAAAATTGGTTTGTAAAAATGCTACAACTTCAGTGGTGTGGAACTGGTTTAGCTTTTGCCCGTCAGATACACAACAAAGCACTATTTTTGGTAGAGCATGCTAGCAGGCCGTCGTTATTATGTGTTGTTTGGAAAAGACGGCACACTTAAAATCAATCCTTTGATTTTTCTGAAAATTGACAGTGCCCCTTATAATCCCGTGTGCCTTGTGTATGAATTCTGGTTTTGTTTACTGACCTCGAAACGATTTTATGTCGTACACGGCGCTCGAAAATCTGTCAAATGTTTTAGTACGACTTTGCTAAATTATGAACCCGCACCGCTTGATGGATTGTCGGAGCATTGCGGCTATCGTAGGCAGGAGCCTCGCAGAGTGATACGTACTGTGCTTCAACATAATACTACCGTATTGTGTGTGTGTATAACCTCTTTTTAAGTTTTGTGGATATTATACATGGTTATGCTGAGGATATGTCAGCCAGTTTCCACTGGAAATGCCTTTTGGTTAAACTGTCAGCAAGGATTTTGCATTTGCACTGTTAATTTTTTATATAACTTTAATGCACACAAAACACAGCTGCTTGTTTAAGTGAAAATACATTGATGTTTTTGGGGTTTTTTGCACTAATAAAGTTGTGGAGTTGTAAAGCATTTTGTCTAGTGTCAATTATATCGTCAGTTTAGAGCTGGGCGATAGAACAATAACGATATGTATCGCGATATAACTTTTTCTCGATAGAAAAATTAAACTATCGCGATAGACCTCGCCGCTCTTGTCCTCTTAAAAAAAAA